>NC_133658.1:752580718-752880718 GCF_037893015.1 Macrotis lagotis
GTGAGTCTGAATCACTGGAATTAGAAGAGGAGTTACAAATGTCAGGTACCACAGGATTGTGACCTCTCCCTCCCAGATTCTGACAGATATGAAGGATGTCTGATGCAAGACTGCTCCCTCTTTTTTTTTTTTAGGTTTTTTTTTTTTTTTTTGCAAGGCAAACAGGGTTAAGTGGCTTGCCCAAGGCCACACAGCTAGGTAATTATTATTAAGTGTCTGAGACCGGATTTGAACCCAGGTACTCCTGACTCCAGGGCTGGTGCTTTATCCACTTTGCCACCTAGCCACCCCAAGACTGCTTCCTCTTTTCCTTGAGTACTGGTGATAGTGGTGGTGGTGGCAGGAATTTTGGGCTGGAGGTCTGGGTTCCTAGGAACTGTATTGAATTTATATATGGCACCAAGACAGTTTATGTCCCAAGATGATGGAGAATGAGTCATACTCAGAAGATATCCCATACATGAAGCATGCACTTGGCTCTGTGACAGTCCAACTGTCCAAAGCCCTGATCTTTTTTGGCATTTAGTTTAGTAACTCAAATCTAGTTGGCATTTCACTAGATCTTTGCCTAAGACTCCAGTCTTCCTGGCTCCAGAAGAAGTGTCTGGAGCTTGATCAGGGAAGCTTTAAGACTTTGCTTGTATTCCCAGGCTTTTAGGTTCCAGATGTGGGGTATATGTGCAATAGTAACATCAGATCTCAGTCTTTCTGACTCAAGGTATGAGGAATATTTAAATATGCTCTTAAAAACAATCACACCAATAATAGATTGTGTTCAAGTCTTATAAAAGCTAGAGTTAGGGAAGAGAACACAGGGTCTGTTTGAATCATAATAACCCTCAAATTCTTTACTAGGGACACAAAGTGCTTCATAAATTAGCTTCCAATATATCTCACATGGAAACAGATCTTGAAGGAACACTTAATAAATGTTTTTTGAATTAAATAGATTTTCTAACACCCCCAGTATTGTTTCAGGAGAACATAAGGAGGAGCAGAGGTGGGAGTAATCCAGAGCTGAAGCTTGACAAGATATGAGCAATGATTGTCAGTCAATCAATAAGCATTTATTAAATGTAGTAGCCAATTAATACTATGCTAAGTGCTGGGGCCAAGAGAATAGGACACAAAGGGGTTTGGTACATCAGATACAGAGAAAAAACATTTATTAAGAAGTTATTTTGTGGCAGTAGCTCTGGAGATACAAATAAAAGAAAAAAATGGTCCCTGCTCTTGATGAATTTATACTCTAAGAGGGGAAGGCAAAAATAAAGAGAAGAGGGGGTGAAGTGAGATGAAAGGGTTCAAGATGCTATATTTCTCTTCTCTCTTCTCTGCTCAATTAAACAAGCAGCTGGTTCAGGGGGGAGGTAGAAAATCCAGAGTGATGTGAGCCTATGGCTCAGACCCTTCACAAAATACTGATACAGGATGGAGGCATCTCAAGGAGGACAGAGATGCTGGTAAGGAGGTGAAGTCTAAGTGTGAACTGAGTGAAATGAATATCACTGAGCCCTTTATGAAATGATGATCCTGACTCAACAGGCACTCATCTGGCAATAGAAGTGAGAGGGGGAAGCTCCTGGAGGGCAGTAATCAACTTTTAATTCTCAGCATGAAGTGTTCAAGGTGAGATCATAGATTTAGAGGGAGAAGGATCCTCTAGGGACTATCTGGACAATTCCTTCACATTAGAGATGAGGAGCTGAGGCATTGGGGTGTGACTTTTTCAGCATCCCACAAGTGAGAGATAACAGACCCAGGATTCAAATTCAAGTCCTTTGAGGTCAAATGCAGGCCAGTGCCATGTTATAAATTCTTAATAGCTGCTTGTTTAATTGAACAGAGAAGAGAGAAGAGAAATGTAGCATCTTGAAATTCCAGACAAAATGGAGCACTGTGTGTGTGTGTGTGTGTGTGTGTGTGTGTGTGTGTGTATAGATAGATTTCTATATCTACATATCTACATATATGTATAAAGAACCTATATTGAAGTCCACTAAAATTTTTCCTTGCCATTTCAGGAAAGTTCTATGCTCTGTCTTTTAAGGTCAGCTACTGAATTGCCAAAATGGCTTCATCGCTATCCTGATGATGGGTATTCTGCACATTCTAAGCTCTGCCTGATCCTCAGGGCTTTTGGGGGTGGATTGAGGAGGGGAGAAGATACCTACTCTTCAGAGATCAAAACCAGGTGGAACAAGAGAGAGTCTTCCCTGTTTTCCCACAGAAAGCCATCCTGAAAGGAAGACAAGATAACCACCTTTCTCAACAGCATCTCTTCCAAACAGCTGGAGTGCATTATTTCTGTGACTGCTATATTAGCAGCCAAGATGACATCACAAAGGAGAGGCATGTCCTCATTGGAAGTAGTTTCAGTCATTCTAAACTTTTAATCAACTGCTGTAAGCTACAAAGTGAACTTTGGTTTGCCTCTAGCCTCCGGAAAGATTTTAATAGGAAACTTCCTTTTTCCATGCCCTAATTTTTCTTCACCTAGAACGTAAGAGTGAAGCTGTGTTTGTGTGGGTGCAGGAGTAGGTCGAAATTTGATGATTATGCTCTACTGTTGATGGTTTGATTTGTTTACTTTGGCTGTCTACATTGGTCAGAACCAACACAGAATTACTAAGTCTCACTTCAACATACAGTACAACCTAGACATAGATGTAATTAATAATCAGTGAGATGTTGATTGTATACTTATAATTACAGAGTAAAAACACTCACAGTTCTTGCCCTTTGATATCTCACATTCAGATGAAGATAGGCCAGGGTGAAGGGAATATAGTTCCTATAATGAGGCTAGTCACTGTGTTAAGTGCTTTATAACTATTATAATATTCGATCCTAACAATGATCCTTCATGGTAGGCACTGCTACTATCCCAGTTTTACAGTTGATAAAACTAAGGCAGAGGTTAAGGGGGTTTGCTCAGGTCACATAGCTTGTAAACATCTGAGGTTAGATTTGAACTCAAATCTTCCTGACTCCAGACCCATCACTTTGTCCATTGTACCACCTAGCTGCCTCTAATAAGTGACATTTTTCTAGTGCTTTAAAATGTACAAAACACCAATATACAGTATATTACTTGATCCTCACAACAACACTGTGAGATAAGTGTTTTCTTTGGTATCTGTCAAATTACATCCCCATTTTACAGATGAAGAAACTGAAGCTCAGAGAAATCAAGTCTTTTGTCCATGGTAACAAGCCAGAGGCAAGCTCCAAACTCAAGTTTCTGCTGACACTTAAAGTCTAGCAATCTTTCTACTAGACCAAAAGGAAAAGTTTTACTTTTTGAAAATGCTTCCAATTCCATCACAAAAGCAAAGAATATTGTCACTTTACTGAAAATCAATGGGCACTAACTTTCCATGTTAAGTACACATAGTCTTATTGCTATGGGAGATCAAGGAGCCATGACTCTGTGGCATGGAGGCACTTTGTGAAAACTAGTTAATGACTTTAATGTGTCTTGAAAATAAAACAACTTGCAGAAATGCTTATTGCAAGAGATGGTTTACTCAGCTAATAATTAATTTCAGGAGCAGCAGGAATAGCTTGAATGACGCACTTGGCCACATAGCAAACCACTTATATTAAAAGGTCTGTACAGTCAGGAAAGGAAATATTATATATTGGTAAACTGCATGTATGGAATGTAGGAAAAATGAAGTACAGAATGAATGTAGTATTAGATGTGGGAGGGAAGGGAATTAGCTATATGAGTAACATCAGTATAGGATATATAGACTAGAGTATAACTTATAAGGTAAATGGAAAATAAGATGCACAGAGTAAAGGGTATACAGAATATATGATACATAGATTATTAAAATCGTAGAAGTAGGTTGGTGTATCAAATAGAGCTCCAGATTTGGAGTCAAAATACCTGTATGACTTTACACATGTCATTTCCATAGGCCTGTTTTCCAATCTTTTATATGACATGAACGAATGAAAATCATTTGTTAAACACTTATTATTATAATAAGCATGGGAAATATAGATAGAAAAACAGATACTTCTTGCCCTCAGGGAGTTTACATTCCAGGAAGGAGAGACAACATATTTAAAGAAATGGTGGTCAAGGAACGGTGTTTTTATTTAGGATGTCACAGGAATGATGAGCCTATTTATAAGAGAAACAATTGGCAACAGCCATTTACAGAAGGAATTGATTGATTCAATTATGACTCTAAGGGCAAAAAGTGGAAGGGGAGGTATCTGTGTTCTTTGTCAGAGTAGATGACACAAAAGTGACCAGTGTAGTTGGTAGAATTTATCCTGAAGTATGTGCATTTGGCTGACTTACCAATCAGCACAGTAGGGCCCCATGGCTGTAGATCTAAAGCTAAGAGGATTAAATCATTCAGAGAATGATCTCAGAAGGTACAGGGATCAGTGGCAGGGCTGATGACAAGTAGATATCTGATGTAGATGATTAAATGGGATGTAAATATGATAAGGCTAAATCTCAGATTGATTTCAGTCCTAAAATCTTATGATCCTATGTTTTTGGAGTATATGATATACAGTATTGGGATACATGAAATGGAGGATTTATATAGTCTAGGATTTATAAACTATAAGATAGGTAGAGTTTAGAATGCATGGATTATAGATTCCATTATAGGATTATAGGCTATATGGAATGTAGGCTGCATTGAGTGGTGCAGGGAAGATGCATAAAAATATATAATATGTGTAATCTAAGGTATAAAGTATGTATGTCACATGAATTTAGTATTAGGATAGAAAAATGACTTTATTTTAACTTTTTTCTAGTAATATTCATATTATATTCTTATTCCAAATTGCCATCCTTGCTTAATTTAGGAACAAGTATAAATGCAGCCATTTGACAAAGTGTGGTATGGTACTGTAGGAATTATCAAGGAAACCATTCATTGTTACAAAAGATGATGACCCTGGAAATACTATTAACATATTTTTAGGTAAGCAATGGTGATCCATGGAACTTCTGTGCTCTGTTCACATAACTTTAGATTCATGTTGAGAAAGTGAAGACATTCTTTGTATTTCTTTCAATTCCATTGATAGGAAAGAGGTGCTGTTATCATGTAGGAAAACATCATCAAAGAATAATCAGATAGGAATTCTAGAAAATAAGATGTTGTTCTGACAGTAGTAAATGGTACCTTCTAATTCTCCTCCTTATCTGATGATATTGTCTAAATGGTTCCCTACAGTCATTCCTGAAGAAGCAAAATCTTCCAGTATAGGTCATATAATGTTCTGCCACCAAAGAAGTCAATATAGCTAATAAAATTTATTGAGAGACTGCTAGGCACAGGCACTGTGCTTAGTGATGGTGATATAAATATGGAAAAAAAAAGACAGCCCCTGTTCTCAAGGAGCTTATAATTAAATTGGAGAAGACAACACATTAAAGAAAGATAAATTAAAAACAAACTAGATAATTTTGATTATGTTAAATTAAAAAAGCTTTTTCCAAGATAAAACCACTATAACCAAGATCAAAAGAAATGTAGTAAATTGGGAAACAATTTTTACAACTAGTGTTTCTGACAAAGGACTCATTTCTAAAATATACAGAGAACTGAGTCAAATTTTCAAAAAAAAGCCATTTCCCATTTGACAAATAGTCAAAGGATATGCAGAGGCAATTTACAGATGAGGAAATCAAAGTGTTCCATAGTCATATGAAAAATTGCTCTAAATCACTACTAAATGCACTAGAAATGCAAATTAAATGCAAATTAAAGCATCTCTGAGGCACCACCTCACACCTCTCAGACTGGCCAATATGACCAGAACAAACAATGATCAATGTTGGAAGAAATGTGGGAAATCTGGGACACTAATGCCTTGTTATTGGAACTATGAACTCATCCAGCCTTTCTGGAGAGCAATTTGGAATTATGCGCAAAGGGCAACAAAAATGTGCATATCTTTTGATCCAGCAGTTCCATTACTGGGACTATACCCTGTAGATGAAAAAGGGTAAAAACATCACTTGTACAAAAATATTCATAGCAGCCCTGTTTGTGGTACCAAAAAATTGGAAGTTAAGTGAATGTCCTTCAAGGGAATGGCTTAAACTTTGGTATATGTATGTCATGGAACACTATTATTCTATTAGAAACCTGGAGGGATGGGAATTCAGGGAAGCATGGAAAGTTTTGCATGAACTGATGTTGAGCGAGATGAACAGAACCAGAAAAACATTGTATACTTTAACAGCAATATGGGGGTGATGAGCAACCTTGATGGACTTGCTCGTTCCATCAGTGCAACAATCAGGGACAATTTTGGGGTATCTGCAATGGAGAATACCATCTGTATCCAGAGAAAGAATTGTGGAGTTTGAACAAAGACTAAAGACTATTACCTTCAATTTAGGAAAAAAGTCATCTTATTATGTAATTTTGCTATCTCTTATACTTTATTTTTCTTCCTTAAGAATATGCTTTCTCTCTCATCACATTCAACTTAGATCAATGTAAAAGAAATATGGAAACAATGTAAAGACTAATAGACTGCCTTCTGTGGGGGGGGTGAGGGGAGGGAAGCAAGAATAGGGGAAAAATTGTAAAACTCAAAATAAATAAAAATCTTTCCTTAAAAAAAAAGATGAAAGGGAGAAGAAGGTACCTGATATAGGAGCATGATGGAGAAGTCAAAGAAGTCCCAAACGATTCTACATGGGTAATTACATGTAAACAAGTCTGTGTGATTCATTTTTTTTGCAGTGCTTTTTTTGTCACCATGTTGTTGGTTAAGCACACATGGTTGCCAGCCATGGTGGATTTTTGGTTACACTATTAGATGTTTCTTAAACTCTATTTGGAGTTAAATATTTTCAGTTATACTTAACAAATCCACTGGCATATTCCTATCATCATCCTTTACAATAGCTCAATGAAGTGATGTCTGCTTGTTCCAAAAATCTTTCTTTGTTTCTTATTTGCTTATCATGTGCTTGAAAACATTTATAAATTCTTTTCTTCCATTTTTTGATGATGAAGTGTTAGTTTATTCACAACTCTGATATTAAACCTTGGATATCATTAATATTATATGGGTTTTTGTTAGTATACTTTCCAAATTTGTTACACTCCAATTTATAATTACAAAAACATATGTTAAGACTGGAGTTGCATGGGTATTAGTTGCTTTAAAACATCTTTCCTATTAAACTTTTATTTTAAAATGCTAGGAAGCTTATAACTTATTTAGGATTGCTTTCTTTATGTCTAAAATAGCTTATCTGAAGGAGACCAAGTTATTTCCATTGTCCATTAATTGAAAATTTCCATATTCAAGCTCAAAGCCTTTTGTTTCCATCTTTCCTAATATTCATTAAAATGTTTATACTTTCCAATTCATATTTTGTTACCAGTAGAGAAAGTGTTCATAAGATGGAGATGAAATGAAATTATTTTTCAAAGGAATCATATTACTTGTTCACCATATACATTAAATGATTACTAAGATGATTTGCTATGAATTCTTCTTTAACTTGGAAGCCATACTTAGTTTTATTTGTCAAAGAAGATAATGACTTTAGAGCTAAACAGAATCATAACTGGATTAAACTATTTCTCTGAAAGATACTATGCTTAGTCTCTGTTTGTAGCATGTTTTAAATAAAGAATAACTTTATAGGTGGACATCAAGTAGTTACATTCTCACTATACTTGCATTTGCTTTACAATTTTGTAGTATATGAACAAGGAATTTTATCCTTAAATACCCTTGTGATGACTTTGCTTGATTGGATTTCATGCCAAAAATTCTTTTGGTTTTACCCTCCCCTGCTTCTCTTTGGTGATGATATATGATACTGCTCATAATTATTAATCATCCTTTGTAAGATTTTTAGAAATGAACTTATCTTCTATATCAGCATTATCTTTGGCTGTCATTTTTTTTTCATTCAGCAAGTAAATTAGATTTTTACTGACTAAAGCTCTTTATGACTTAGTTGTTCTCTTTATTTTAGCTACTAATTTTCATTGGCTAAATTTGGGTAAGGTATTATTATAGTTGGTGTCAATTTCATTTCTCTTGTCGAGAAATGGAAGAGCAACTGATATAAGCTTGGAAAAGGAGTATGACAAAGAATATATTATCACTTTATCTATTTAACTCATATGCAGAGTATATCATGCAAAATGTCAGGCTAGATGAATCAAAGTCTGGAATTAAGATTGTCAAGAGAACTATCAGTAATCTCAAATATACAGATGATTTCACTCTATTGGCAGAAAGTGAATAGAAATTAAGAAGCTTCTTGATGATGGTGAAAGATGAGAGTGTAAAAACTGGCTTGAAGATTAACATTAAAAACAACAACAACAAAGATCTTGGCAACTGGTCCCATTATTTTCTAGCAAATAGAGAAGATTTGGAAGCAGCATTAGATTTTATATTCTTGGATTGAAATGGTGACTGCAGGCATAAAATTAAAAGACATTTACTCCTTGGAAGGAAAGCTATAGAAAATCTGGACAGCGTACTAAAAACCAGAGACATCACCTTGCTGATAAAGGTCCATATAGTCAAAGCTATGTTTTTCCAAGTAACAACGTATGACTATGAGAGTTGTACTATAAGGAAAGCTGAATACTCCAGCAATATTTTTGAATTGTGGAACTGGAGAAGATTTTTGTCCTTTGGAAAGCAAGGAGATCAAATCAGTCAATACTTAAAGAAATTAATTCAGGCTATTCACTGGAAGGCAAAATACTGAAGTTGAAGCCTAAGTACTTTGGCATATAATAAATAGATGGGACTTATTGGAAAAGATTTTGATATTGGGAAAGAGTGAAGGCAAAAAGTAAAGGGGATGACAGAGGATGAGATGGATAAATTGTGTCATGGAAGCAATGGATATGCACTTGGATAGACATTAACTGATAGTGGAGGTTAGAAGGGTCTGGTGTTCAATGGTTGATAGCATCATGAAGAGTCCAACTTGAATGAATGACTGAAAAACAACAATAAAACTATCATCTCCACATAGGAGGCAGAGGGTTGAGTGAGACACAAGAAGGCAAGATAAACTGGAACAAATCAAAAATACAAATAAGCAATGTGCTGAGAATAATTTAATGCAGATGGCAATACCACTTAAATAGTCAAACCATGAATGAAAATTACTGAATATATCAGAATTTAAGTTTCTTGAGGGCAGGGAATGTTTTTGATTTTCTTTGTACACTGAGAACTGAGTACATAATAAGCTCAATACATCCTTGCTGATTGATTGACACGAATACCTTTATTATATGCAAGCACTATGTCACATTATCAGGATGATTTCCAAGGCTCCCACTCTTAGCTGCCTCTGCTTCCTTCCTCTGGCTCCCTGGAGCAATGTGTGCTAGAATATAGAACATCTTTGGGCAGGATTTCTGGCTCACCATGTGGTGGTATCCCAGTAGACTTCATGTGACTTCTCTGTCATCTGGGTGAGTGTGTGCCTATGTGCTTAAGAACATTTAATAAATACTGTAATCCTAAACCCTGACAGACTCCAGGGCATTAGCAAAGACTGTGGGAAATTTTGGAGAGGGCACAAGGGAGACATTGCTTTCACTTATATGATTATTACTTCACCAGCCTTTTCCCACCCATCTGTGCAAAACAAATCCACAGAATAATCAGAAACATGCGTGGCAACTTGGTGAAGTCATCAGAGCATACGAGAAATGAGCAGCAGACTAGCTCCCGGGTTAGTCAGCTTGTTACGTTAATTCTTCTCATTGCTATTTCCTCCTTTTGGGGATAAATAAACATGCCGCAAACATGAACATACACACACACACACACACACACACACACACACACATACGCACACATACTCACACCCACTTCTGACAGTAAATTCACAATAACCTTTCCATGCTGGCCAGTGGTAACTTGTTCCCTTGGAAGAAGTTGAGCAATTTTGATGCCAGGATATAAGGGGAGGCATCAAAGCCTGGGGCTAGAACACTGAAACAACCTAGTCAGTGGATTATAAAACATAAAACCAACTTTCTTAGTACTTTTAAGTCAGATTATCTTTAAGATCATAGTCCCTAGAATATTTCCATAATTTATTATATACATGTACATAGCAATTATATATTTATATTATTAAATATTTATTACACATATTTTATATAATTATCTATTGGAGATTTTGCAAATATATATTATTATATATTGTCTCATATAGTATTCACAACAATCTTGTGAAGTAGGCACTTATTATCTCCATTTTTTAGAAAAGTAAACAGTCTAAAAGAGATTAAGTGACTTGCCAAAGTTCACACATCTCACAAAGTTTAAATGACTCAGTTGGGGGTTAGGTAGCTAGCAAATATCTAAGACCAGGCTTAAACTCACCTCCGCCTGTCTCCAACTGCAGCATTATCTACTGTACCACCTATATATATAGATACCTCTTAATAATACCTGTGTCATGTGGTAAGGTATGGGAAACACCATGCTATATAAATCTAAGATAGCAAAAGGACCACATATATCACAGGGTTGTTATGATGATCAAGGCATTCATTATAGAGATGTATTTATACATATAAACATATTCTGCCTACACATATATGAAGACAATACACACAAATATGTTCAATGTACATACATATATATGTATATGCATTTATATCACATATTTCAAGAGACTACATGCATGCATATCTATATATAACTAATATAATGCTGTATAACACAATATAATATGGTATAATATAATATAAATATGTAAAAACTTTAAGGATTACAAAGTGTATATATATATATATAATTACAATAATAAGCAAATATATAGGCATAAGTGTGTATAGCTTGCAAACCACAACTTTATTTATATGTATACATACATATTCATGTCCATATATATACACACACATATCTATGTAAATATAGGGAATTTCATTGTTTGCTAAGTACAAACATATGTGGATACATTTTGCTAACTTTAAAGAGCTTTATCAAAATCAGTTATTCCATAAGTGATGAGATCATAGTTCTAGAGCTAAAAAGAATCTCAGGGTCATCTAGTCTAATAACCTAATTTTACAGATGAAAAAAACCGAAATCCAGGAAAGTTAAATTTGTCCAAAGTTACTCATATATAAAGTAGAAAAACTAAGATTTGTACTCATGTCTCCAACTTGAATATGATCTTTGCTAACTTTCTCAGTATACCTCTTTAAGATGCTCCATGGAGAAGGACCAATGGAAAAGATAATTGATCTTAAACTGAAAGTGGTTTTTGGAGTCAGTTGGTCCAACTTCCTCATTTTAAACCATAGGAAACAGAGGTCAAGAAAGATTAAACAATTTGCTCCACAACATATGGGAAACAAGTCAAGAATCAGAATTTGATTATAGAGATCTCCATCCAATGGACCACACGGCCTTCTCCAGCTGTGGCCGTATAGGTGTGGCACAGATATGAAAATAGATTCTGCACATGCTCACTGAGTTGTGTGCCTGGGTTGCCTTGCAATAATTATTTAAGAACATAATGTTCTCAGATTGCTTCAGATGTAGAAAAACAATTTGATAGATTTCATTATGTTACAAACCATACTAGAGATTCTATCTTATCTCCACAGGAATACCAACTAAGATCTATTCTCCTCAGAAACTAAGTTCTATGATAATAATGATAATAATATCAACAACAAATAGCATTTATTTAGTGCTTTAAAGATTGCAAAGTTTTGTATGATGTTATCTTATATATCTTAACAACACTGTGAGATAGGTGTCATTATTATCCTTATTTTAGAGATGAGGAAACTGAGGCTGAGACTTGTCCAATATCTGACAGCTATATGTGTCTGAAGCAGTATTTGAATTCAATTCTTCCTGACTCTGAGTTCATTTATCCATTGCCTTCTCCATCTCAGATCTCTGATGATCTGATAAAAACTATTTCTACAGTCAGCCGAAACTGTAGTGTTGGGAAAAATCAACATTATGGCACTAACCCAAACCTGTTATATTTCTTGATTATCTGCCTCAACCATTTGAAAGACACTTGGTTGTTGTCCTTTGTAACCAAAAAGGACCAAAATGGCATCCCAACTGTTGGGGTCAATGGATAGTATGTCCAATTGTGACTGATCAGACCAAAGTGAGATGTTACCTGTAAGTAACACAGGTGGGACACAAAAAATCCTTGTAACCAACATATGCCAGAGCAGGTCTGACTACCTGCCTACCTTGCTTCTTTTGCCCTTTACTAGTTTGTTTTCCCAAATCATTTGTCAGAATAGACTTCCTTCTCTTATTTTAAAGAACTATAAAGGAGAAAATTAAGTCTCATAGAGGGGCATTGTCTACCTAACCTAGAGGTATGAGTGAAGTTAGATAATATATAAAAGTTCTTTGAAAAACATCATTTCTATACAAGAAATTTCCAATTCCTGACCACTTAGACTTAAATATGCCCTTTACAGTCTCCTTTTTCCATTAGCACCACTTGTGATTTCCATCTCCTAGTTTCTATTATACGATCGTAGAACTAAAGTTGAAAGGAACCATGAGGTCATCTAATATATCCCCTCTCCACTTTACAGATGAGGAAATTGAGGCCTACAGAGATCAAAGGACTTGCCCAAGGCCACACAAGTAGTATCAGATGCAGAATTTGAACCCAGGTCCTTTGAAGTCAGAATCAGCATGTTGTCCTATATACCACACTTCTTCCCAACTTTGCTGTTACATGGGTAGTCTCCATTTAGAAACTACTTCTCATCTGAATCCAATGGAGAAGATGGGTGTAAGGTAGTAATTGTCACTGGCAATATCAGTGGTGATCAGGGGGAAGGGGAGAGTGACAGCTTGGTCGTATCAGGAACCCAAGATTAAAGAGAGCTCATGTTAGAGATCTAACTAGGATGGTGGGTTGCAGCTGAGAAATATCTGTAATGTAAGAACTACATTGGGAACAAACCAACATGAAAAATCCAAGAGACAGGTTGAGAAACCCAAAAGTCATAAATAGGTAATGTGTGGTGGAGAAGTGGAGATCCAAATATAAAAGACATACCAAGGACCAAGGGGCTAGAGAGGTAAGTAAGGTCTGGAGTATAGACTGCAGCAGTTTGGTACTGGGGCAGCTGCCTTCCATGGAGTCAGGAAGATTCATCTTCATGGCTTTAAATCTAGCCTTAGACATTTATTTACTCTGGAAACCTGGGCAAATTACTTAACCCTCTTTGTCTCAATTTCCTCATCTGTAGAATGAGTTATAAAGGAAATGGCCAACTACTCCAGTATCATGATCAAAAAAACCCAAGTGGAGTCTCACAAAGAATTGGACAGAACTTAAAAGATTGAACTTTGGTAATGTTTGGTACAAAGGATGCTCCAGGCTATTAAGATATATAAGGAATTATCTTAATTTGTGGAAACATCTATTTATTTAATTTATTTATTTTTAATTTTTTGGAAATATTTATTTTAAAGCCCAGATTTAGAAGCACCTTGCCCTGTAACTGTTCTGAAGTCCTATCAGTTGATCTTTCTTCACTTCCTCTCTTGATTGATTTTGATAAGGATAGCTGAATTGATGTGGACTCCCATAGGTAAGCCCCAAGGTTTTGCCTTCCCTCAGCTTCCACCATTGTCACTAGCTTCTTTCAGCCTTAGTGTTGGTCTCGTCTTCATCTTCTACAGTCTGAATTCCCATCTTCCCATCCTACCTCACCTTGCTCTTTATATCAATCTCTTCCCCTACCCAATTTAGCTCCTCTGATTAAATAGGTGAGGTGATCGAATCTGGGTTTCCTCAAATGTAGATGAATCTTATTCAGGTGTTGATGTAGTGAAACTTGTTAGGATTGGTTTGTGACTTTGTTTTACTTTACAGGGAATAAGTGAAGTGAGAAAAGAGGTGGTAATGATGAAGGAGGGGTGATGTAGATGGTGTAGTCTTTTAAAGACTTGTTTTCCCCTTATGAATGTCAATTAAAAAAAACTAAACAAAACAACTCTATAAATATCTCCAATATGTAAAGGTGGGCTCTGTTCTTCAGCAAGGTAAGATGAGAAAAATCCTTGTTGTTCAATTGTGTGTGACTGTTAACTATTCCAGCAGAAACTGGAGTGGTTTGCTATTTTTTTTTTTTTTTAGGTTTTTGCAAGGCATTAAGGTTAAGTGGCTTGCCCAAGGCCACACAGCTAGGTAATTATTAAGTGTCTGAGGCCAAATTTAAACTCAGGTACTCCTGACTCCAGGGCCAGTACTCTATCCACTGCACCACCCAGCCGCCCCTTCTTATTTTAAATGAGGAAACTGAGGCAAATAGGATTAAGTGGACACACAGGTCTGAGGTTGAATTTGAACTTGGGAAGATGAGTCTTGCTGGATAGCACTCTATCCACTGCACCACTAAGTTGCCTGAGAAAACTCTTAGTTGAAAGCAATAGATGGTGGCAATGGAAAATGGAAGGTTCCTTAGATCCCTTCCCACTCTAAATGTATGGTTTTAATATTCTTCTAAACCTAAATCCTATAAAGTCTCCAAAAAGGAAGCTGGAAAGTCATTCTCAGGGACCTGTGGGAGAAAAGAATGGATGTTATTAGGAATTCAGCCAGGACTGAGATAGGTCCCTAAGGGTCCTCTTTTGCTGTTTGTTTCATGGACCCCTTTGGCAGACTAGTGAAGCTATGGAATCTTTCTCAGAATAATATTTGTAATGCATAAAATGAAATACATACAATTATAAAGGAAATATTTAAATAAATACTCTTGTGAAAAAAAAATGAAGCCCACAGGATTCAGGTTAAGAACAGCTGGGACTTGGGGCAGCTAGGTGGTATAGTGGATAGGAGCACTGGTCCTGGAGTCAGGAGGACCTGAGTTCAAATCCAACCTCAGACACTTAATTACCTAGCTGTGTGATCTTGGGCAAGTCACTTAACCCCACTGCCTTATAAAAAAAAAGCACATCTAGGACTAAAAGAAAGCTCTAGTCCCCCCCTGCTCTTTATTATCTACCTCCAGGAGCTACCTCTTCCCGCCATCACTCCTTTCTTCCCACCCCATCCCCACTTCCTAAGCCAGGTGTGCTGAAGCCCTTGCCCCCAGGCTATGCCAATTATCTTCAGTTTAGAGTTCCAGTGGCCAACAGGTGGGGAAAGGAGTGGAGAAGAGGATCCTGAACTGCTGGGGAATAAGGCAGGGATCTGAGAAGGGGACATGTTCTTGATATTTCAGATAGGGATTCTAAACACAGCTTTCCTTAAAAACAAAAAACAAAAACAAAACAAAATTAAAAAAAAAACATGGTCAAATATTGTGGTTAGTTCTTCTAGTATTATTAGGACAGTAGAATATTTCCGGTATATTATGAGTTAAGTAGGTTTCTGTGGTCTAACCTGTGAACTGATCAACCATGTTTAACATTATTTCTATTGGAAAATCCTCTTGAGTTCCAATTAACTAACTTATATGTGAATATTTGGAACCCTAGCCATTTTTTAAGTTGAATATTGTCTATAAACATTCAAAGCATTGTTTTTTAGGTTACAAAACAGAATCAAATTTCAGGATTTTATGTATTCACCACTTGTGGGAAAGGGGGGAACCTTTTTTATTCACCATACCTTTGAAAAATTCTACTTTTTCATTAATGCAAAGCAAATAGATGAGAATTTTACTCTTATTCTTTATCATGCCTCCTTAGTCTCTTGGAAACATCTAGTCCAATTGTCTCATTTTTCAGATGAGGAACTTGAAAGTCAGCATTTTTTCCAATCCCCTTTGTTTTTCAAATGAGGAAACTGAGCCCCCAAAGTGTGAAGTGACAGAGGGCACAAGTGTCTTAGTCAGAATTTGATCTCAGTTCACTTGAAAGCACTTATATTTTCCATGAAATCAAATCATTTAATTATTTGCAAGACTACTTTCCAAAGTTGAAGGAAGTTTTACCAGACATTAAAGATAATTCTGACCAGTAGAGAAATATTCTTGACCTCTTCCTCCTCCTAAATTAGTTGAATAGTTGAATAGTCTCAGTAATGAGGCATTTTTTTAGAACCTCTCTTGCCCTTCGCTCTTTGGCCTAAATTTGTATCCCAAAGAGTTTACCAGGTGTTAATTAATCTTTGACTCTCCCTGGAGAGAAGGATTGGGAAATTGAGGCATGTATGTTTAAACCATTTACCTAGAGACTTACCCAAGGTCATCTGACAAGTAAAAGGAGGATACTTAACCCCTAACTCTCTCATCTGGTCCCAAAGATACCCCAAGGGAGTCATTGATCTATAAACACTCCCAAAGCCAGCATTTGAGACAGATGTTTTATCAGTCCTTCTGTAAAACAAGGTCTGCCATGCCTATCTATTCCTATCTGTTTTTATTATGCCCTAGACTCCTTGCATGATAAGATGTCCCATATGGTACTTGTATTAACATTAAATAATAGCCATTGTACTGTGTATATTATCACCACAGAAATATTTACTTAGTTGAACACAGGCAGCGGTCAAACACAGTGACTAAAAACAAGCTAATCATAAAAACCCCGAGTCTTCATGGCTATTTATAAAATTGTTGCATTTGTGCCAATTAAGTCATAGTCTTTGTTATAAACCAACACACGCAACAGGCTGCACACTCATACCTGACTTCCAGAGTCCTCCCTTTGCTGCCTCGTCAGGAAGTTGAACTGTGGTCAGTGACCAGTATATAAAATGTTAGGTGCATTTTCTGGGCCTGGGAGAGATCTCTTCTGGGAATGTGACCAGCTCTTTGGCCTGTGCCATTGCTAGGAAAGGGGCCTTTTCTGATGTGCTCAGCATATAATTAGTTTTATGGCTTGGTCTTATTAGATAGTCATCTATACATCTCTCATATACATATGTCACAGAGTCAAAGAGCTCATATAGTCCCAAACTCTTATTTTTCAATGGAAGGAATTGTGACTCCAGAAAACCAAAATGATCTGCCTAAGATCATGTAGCTATTTAAGAGTTGGGACTCAAACCTATATATCTTGACTTCTAATACAGTATTCTTTCTTTTTCCACAGATCGTGTATCTCTGAATTTTCTTCCCTGGATTCTTGAGGTGCAATAGCTATCTTGAGCATAGTTCTCTGGGAGCAGTCTTGTTACCTTCTAGGGCTCTTGTACCATACAAATAAGGATAAAGATGGGGAAGAAGATGCCTCCATGGATGACCTTTGCTAAAACTGTGGGGCAAATCAAGTTTACTTTTAAGCCCTCGCACGTTCCTTTTCATCACCCTCTCAGCTTCTTGCTGCCCCATCTTCTTCTAAGGTCTTTCTTCCACTTTGTACTCTGTCTTATATACTATCACCATAAGACCTGGATATATGGTCTAATATAATTGGAAGCTCTGTCAATATAGTAATCTCCTCTATGACATCCTTGATAGATGGTCATCCATTCTCTGCTTGGATCACTTTCAGTTATTTCCCCAAGAGCTAGCCCATGCCAATTGGTGGCAGCAAGAATTGTTAAGGAGGTAATCCCACCCTCATCAAGTGTAAACTCTGGGGAATTTTACATTTAAAATAATTTTTAAAATAAATTTTGTATTTTGGAATCTCTTAAAATAATCAGTCTTTAATAATGGAATTGCCATATCATGATGGTGGGTGCTGGATACATACTGTGTTTGGAACCCATTGTATCATACATCATATTAATATCAACTGCTTATACAATTGGTCTGTCTTGAAATCACCATGTTTCCCTTCTCCTTCCTTTTTTGCTGCTATTCTCATCAGTCATATGGGATTTAGACTTGGAAAGGATAGTAAAGACTTTCTAGTCAGATAGGCAAATTGAGGTTCAGAAAGGTAAATTGCTTACCCCAAATCTCTCACATTTGCCTCTGTACAAGCTGTACCTATATCTAGAATGCACTCCTCATTTCCACAGCTTAGAATTCTCATTTTCTTTCAAAGTCCAGATCAAAAAGCACATTTTTATTTGAGACTTTACTTTGCCTTCCCTATTATTTGCTCCCACTCTCAAATTATGTTCTATTACTTTTACGTATACTTATATGGGCAGGTAGGTGGCACAGTAGATTGAAGGTTGATGTCAGGAAGACTAATATTCCTGAGTTCAAATTCTTCAGATTCTTTCTACTTGTGTGACCCCAGGCAAATCACTTAACCTTGTTTGCCTCAGTTTCCTCATCTGTAAAAGGAGCTGGAGAGAGAAATGAAAAATCACTTCATTATCTTTACTAAGAAAACTCCAAATGGGGTCATAGTGACACAACTGACCAACAATTTACTCATAGGCTCGGATGTTGTCTCTCCCTATAGAATGTAAGACAGGTAGTATTTCATTTTTGTCCTTATATACTTGGCTCCTCACATAACTGTCTGGCACATATGGTCCTTAATGAATGCTAATGGAATGACTGTGATGGTAATGTTAAATTTAGATTCAGGCACTATGATTCCAAAAGCAGCTTTCATTGTGCTGACTCCTCTCTACCTCAGCACCATCACAATTAACCTATGCTGAAGATGGAAAAAAAGTTTTATAGCTATAATTCTGTATCCTATGCCTTTTTATGTTATTGTATTTTATTTTTTCAATTATATGCAGAGTATTCAATATTTATCTTTTTGTAAGAGTTTGAGTTTCACATTTGTCTACTTCCCTTCCCTTTCTTCTCCCTATGATAGTGAGTAATCAGATATAGGTTATACCTATAATCATATTTAATATATTTTTATATTAGTCATGTTATGAAAGAAGAATCAGAACTAAAGGAAAAAAAGAGAAAAACAAATTTTAAAAAGTAAAAATAATGTGCTTTGAGACTCTGCATTGAGACTCCATACTTTTTTTCCTCAGGTTATGGATTATCCATGCATTTCTATACACTAATCCCACCAGAACACATTGTTATCTCCTTCTACCATGGTGCTTTTCCAGTTAAGCATCTTTTGTGGAGTAATGAGTTCTCTATTAAATGGAGAACTTCAAACAGAGATTAGATGATCAAGTTTTTTATGTTTTAAGTTATGAATGAAATTTGTATTTTGGATAGGATTGGTTCTATGAATCTTCTTTTCAAAGTACTTTATAGAAATTCTCAAAAACTTACAATGTTTGTAATCATGGACAAATCACTTTAATTTTTCAGAACCCAAATTTCTTGGCACCAAGTCTCCTTCACACACAGAACCTTTAATGTCGCTTATTTTTGTTTTGTTTTGCCTTACTTTAATGTCTTTTTAAAGTCTTTTTATGTCCCTTTCATCTTTATGGCTTTAATTTCTCAGAAGAAAACATCTAACATCTAAAGACGTACCTTGCTCCTCTTTCATCTCTATGACTTTAATTTCTCAAATAGAAGAAAACATCTAACATCTAAGGATTTACCTTGTTCCTTCTGTAGAGGAATCTTTATACACTTTTGTGAAGTGAGCAAAGGAAAATTGGTGGTCCATTTCTTAAGTGGCTGAATTTCAGCTCTCACACAAAAAACCCAAACAAAACAAAATAAATAAACAAACAAAATTTCATTTTCATCCATTCAGTGAATCTATAGGAGCTGCAAGTTACAGAGATTCTGTGTATATTGACTCTGAAGACTTCAGTCCTGCTCATTACCCCTGCAACCCATATATTTTGAAGTCAGAAGACCTGGTATCAAATCCCTCCCTTGATGCTTACTATGTAAATATTAACTTGTGTCTTAGTTAGTTATCAATATTTATCTTCTATGTTATCCTAAGTATTTATCAATAAAGTAAGAAATTTGGAAGAAATAACTTCTAGGAAACCTTTCTGTTCTAGATGTATGATTTGTTATCTTCAGGAGAAGCAAAATTGAATTGAATACTTTAAGATAAACGACCAGTGATGAGATGAAATCATAAACATTTCTGAACTGGATTCTTCCTCACTGAGTCTCATGTTTTGAGGCAGCCAGGTGGCATCATGTTATATGGAATATTGAATCTGGATACAGGAAAACCTGAATTCAAATACTTATTAGCTATATGACTAAATCACTTAAACTTTGCTTACCTCAATTTCTTTAACTACAAAAGGGGACTATTGATAGCAACTACCTTCCAGGCTTGATGTGAGAATCAAATGAGATAAAAATTGTTCCTGGTAATAATAAGTTACATGTAAATGCTAGTTATTATTATTCCTATTTCCTTCATACTAGTAATAAATCAGTTCCCTTGATGCTTATTTATTTTGTGGATATATAAATATTTTATATTTTACAATTGCATATAAAAACAATTTTAACATGATTTTAAAAAAATTGACTTCAAAATTCTTTCCCTCTCTCCCCTTTATTAAGCGATTTGACTTAGATTATACATGTGTAGTCATGCAAAACACATTTCCATGTAAGTCATTCAGGTGATGTCTATTAAAAGCATACTGTGAGCAACATATCTCACGAGGCACAGGAAGGTATGAGGGATGAAATTAGACAATATCTTTAATCAAGCATCTTGTAATCTAGAAGGGGAGGTGAAATATGTATGAAAATATCTATAAAAATTTAGGAAATGATAAGTGAAAAGGGGTTATGCAGATGAACAACCAGGATATGCTGGAGAAGTGAGAGATCAATTCTGGAAGGAGGGAAGGGAAGGCTTCATATACAGGATCAAGTTGAAACTGGACCTTGACTTAAAGGACGTGTTTCATGAGGCAAAGATGGAGGATTCCACATTCCTCTTGTCATTGGATTGGTAAAACAACATATGCCATACTTATGACCTCTCTATGACAAACAAGAGGTTTTCTGAGGGAAAGTGTCTGTCAAAGAGAGAGATGGGGCAAGTGATATCTCATTTTTGATCCAATGGAATGAAAACATTTCCTTAGTTTTTGAGGATTGGCTAAAATAGCTGGTAATATTTAACTTCAGAGAGTAGAAGTCTTATGGGAAGTCCTAGAATCATATATTTAAAGCTGGAAGGGACTTAGAGGTTGTCTTAAGTGGCTGTCTTACTTTATGGACAAGGAAACAGGTTTAGAAAAGTTGGATGACTTGCTTAAAATCACATAACTTTAATAGTTACTATTTAATATAGCAGAGCTAGAAGTAAAATCCAGGCTCTTCAACACAAAATCCAAAGTTTTCTTTTCCCCATGTAAGGTCCTATCTTACATGGTAGCTATTTAAAAAAAATATTTAAAATGCTAATAGTGGACAGCTAGGTAGTGCAATGGAGAGGCAGGTTTGGAGTCATCAATACTCATCCTAAGCTCTAATATGCCTTCAGATCATTACTATCTGTATGACCTATGCTAAGTCACTTTACCCTGTTTGCATTAGTTTCTTCCTTGGTTAAAATGAGCTTGAGAGAGAAATAGCAAACGCCTTTAGTATCTTTGACAAAAAAACAATCCCAAACTGTGGTCACAAAGAGGCTGATATGACTGAAATGACTGAATAATAATCCATTTGGCCCCTGCTTCATACTTTTATTCTTTGACTCTGTTCCCCTAAAGAGAGTCAATGCAGTTTATGAGCAGTGAAATCTAGCATTCTGGGAATGTTCAGGTTTAAATCCAAGTGGGAAAGCACTAGCTAATGTGGAGTGGCTATGTTAGGGATTGGGGTTCTGTTTATTGACAGGATCATGACCTCTCCTGGTTATGACCCCCACGGGACCCCAGCATGGAAACGGGATTTGTAATGTAACACTAACAATAACACACAAGAGACAGCCGTGACAGGGCCCTTTTCTTCTACAGAGTGCAGCTGGTTCCCCAGAATGGAAGTGGAATGGGGAATGGGCAGGGGAGGCAATGAAGTCTATAAAGACAAAGGATCAGAAATGGAGCCAAGATGGCTGAGCAAGCCAGAGCCTAGCTCGAGGTCTCTCACCTGTGGCCTCTCGCTTGTAAGGGAACCTGGGAATTTCAGATGTTTTCACTGCCTTTGCTTAAGAACTGTATATTAACTTCCTATTGCCTACTGACTAAATCCAAACTCTGCAGCCTGGTCTATGAGATCCCTTTACTGGCTGCTCTCTCAGAATTGTTTCCTTAACCTCCTGCCTAGCTATTCCATCCAGTGACACTGATCTGGCTGTTCTGGGAGCAAGATACTCCATCCTTCAGCTCTGGGCATTGTATCTCCCTCCACCCCACCCACCCATTGGCCTCCTGGGCTGCCTTTAAGTCCCCACTAAAATCTCACTTTTTACAGGATCTTCCCCAATCTCTCTTAATTCTTATTAGTTATCTTCTCTTTACCTTGGACATAGCTTGCTTTGTGTATATTGGTTTGCAGTTTGTCTCCCCTTTTAGATTAGAATCTCCTTGAGGGCAGGGACTGTTTTTTTTTGCCTCATTTTTCTCTCTCCCTCACTCCCCCCAACCATGGTATAAAGTAAGTACATAATCAATGTTTATTGACTGATGAATATTTTTTTTAGGTTTTTGCAAGGCAAATGGGGTTAAGTGACTTGCCCAAGGCCACACAGCTAGGTAATTATTAAGTGTCTGAGGCTGGATTTAAACTCAGGTACTCCTGACTCCAGGGCTGGTGCTCTATTCACTGAACCACCTAGCTGCCCCATTTGATGAGTATTCTTCACCATGGAATCTTTACTCTAACCAAGCAATATTGCTAAACTGATGTTCCTAAATTTCAAATCTTACCATGTCCCTCTTCTTCTCAGCCATCCTCAATAGCTGCCAGGTGTTACTGGGATATACCCTGTCAATTCCCCTCACCATTATCACTACCACCACCATCAACAACACACTATCACCCACCATCTTCACCACCACCACTACCACCCTCACCACCCTCCTAACCCCTTCAAAACCACCACTACCACCAGCATCACCACCACCATCCCACCACCATTATCACCACCACTTCTACCACCACCACCTCCATACTTATCAATACTACCACCATCACTATCACTCCACTCTCAACAACAACAACCCTTTTCTCTTGCTTTTAAGTCCTTCAAAATCTTACTGCCATTTATTATTCCACTCATTATGCCATTCATTCATTTTATGATCCAATTGAACTCCTGACATTTTCATTGATTTATCTTTCTTCATATTTTTAGCACTAGGCATGCTTGGAATGTGTTAGGCATTTAAAAAATGTTTGTTTACTGACTGACCGATTTGCTGCCTGTCCAATTCCTGGAACTTGCTTCCAATTCCTGGAACTTGCTTCCTCCCCATTTCTACTTCCTGTTAAAG
Source organism: Macrotis lagotis (assembly GCF_037893015.1). Taxonomy (NCBI): domain Eukaryota; kingdom Metazoa; phylum Chordata; class Mammalia; order Peramelemorphia; family Peramelidae; genus Macrotis; species Macrotis lagotis. Next base: position 752,603,949 of record NC_133658.1, read on the forward strand.
TACACCTTCTGAACAAAGACCTTCCCAGTTCTCTTTAGTTTTCATACTTTCCCTCTGTCCAATTTGTCCTAGATTCAACTTATCTAGGCTAAACTATTTTCCTTAGACCGGGAGCTCCTTGAGAGCAGGGACTTTCCTATTAAGCCCTTACTTATTGCCTGGCACATGGTAAGTTGATTAATAAATGCTAAATGACTGATTGATGTTTCTGTCTCTGTATGCCACAAGATTATTTTCTTGACCCCCATAGTTAATGCTCTAAGAAAAAAAATAATCCCTTCCCTCAAAGATCTAACAGTATGTTGGTAGTATTAATAGTTATCATTTCCAACATCACAACTTTTCCCCATCAAGGTTCTGATTGATTGCATTGGCATAAAAAATTAAATGGTAATTTTTGAGAAGTTTTGCAGAAGCAGCAAACAATGTATGAAGACCAGCAGATGATACAGAATTAGTTTAGAAACCCAGAAATGCATAAAATAAATGCAAATAAATGTATATAAAATCAACATATTTTATCTTTTAATACCAAAATAATTTAGACCTTCTTGGTGATAAGGGTAGAGTCAAGAAATTTTACATGGATTTTCCAGATCATGGGGGTCCTGTACCCTTATACCTCACCATGTGGAAGGAATAACTGTAATGCCATACATAGGCAAGAAAATACAAAGTATATACTAAGTATTTTTTTAAAAATTAAATTTCTTTCAATTGACAAAAATCTATTTTCTCCTTTTTACTCCCCTACCCTACAATGAAAAGACAAAAATAAAACCCTTATATGAAATAATTTCCAGAGGGAAAGAGCATTAACAGCTTTGATGGTTTGGGGGGGAAAGAAGGAGAGACATTGTGCACAATGTGGTATTTGATTTCCTAAATTTAAAATACATTGAATAATAAATATTCCCCCCTTTGTTAATCCATCCCTTTTACAACCTACCCACCCACTGAGCAAATCTAAAGAAAAAATCCCTCAACACATAGTCCATAAGAACAAATTCTCTTATCAGCTCCATCTGCATTTTAAGTTCAGCACTTCTCTGTTAGGAAGTGAGTAGTATGTTTCATCTTCAGTCTTTTGTTCTAATGGTTTATTGTTATATTGATCAGGGTTCTGATGTCTTTTAGTCTAAGCTGTTTTTTGAAAGAAAAGAGGGATTTTATGAGGCTAAGGTAAATAGAGAATGAGTTTAAGACACGGGGGATCACCTGTGTAAAGACATGAAATGTGATTTGTGGGGAAGAGCATAGAAATCAGGTGGAGTTGAATGGAGAATGTGAGAATGGAGCAATGGGAAATCATTCCAGAGGTCTTTAATTGTCTGTTTGAGGTGTCATATCTCATTCTAGAGGCAAGTTTTTGAATAGGACAATGACATGGTCAGAACTATGTTTTCAGAATATCAATTTGGCAATTATGTGTTGGAGGATTGAAGAAAGGAGAGAAAAAAGGGGGCAGTTAAGAAATTATTATAGATTTTCAGGTAAAAGATGAAGGCTTGTTCTAGGTTAGAAGCTGGGTAAATAGAGAGAGGGCAATGGGTGTTTGAAGTGGAATCTGTAAGACTTGACTATTATTTGAAGAGGAGTAGGGAATAAGAAAGGATAGGGGAAGAAAGATGTTTCCAAAGTTGAGATCTGAGTTATTGACAAGATGGTTGTTCTCTTAAAAGAGTTACTGATATTTGGTATGAAGTAAGGGCTGGGGGTGGAATAGAATATCCAAAGGTAACCTTTGAGGAGTGGTTCCATCTTTTCCCCTGAATATACTTGAGAGCAAGGTGTACTTTCTCATTTCCTAAACACTTTATATCATACATATCCTTTTCTGTTTAAGTTCAGTTTTGCCCAGTCTTTAAAATAAAGGAAAATACCGGGATCTTTTCAGAAAGCCTGATCTAGGGAAATTTCAAAGTGACAGATGATTGGAAGAACCAATATGAATATCTGCAACCTTTGGTACTTTTCTTGGGAAGATCCCTACCTCTCAATACTGTCAACCTTGTGTCAATTTTACTGGCAATATGCTCCATTTGTTAGGGAGTTTGGAATAAAGCCCATGGTGATTTCCAGGAAAAATAAGCACAGGCCATTTTCTCCAATGTCCACTGCTGAGGAAACGATGGGTCAAGGTCCACTTCCTTATATCAGTAAATGAAAAATGGAAAGTCATTATCTGTAATTGCTTGATGTCCTCAAATGAGACCCTCCCTTCCTGAAATACATTAGGGAACCAACTCTTGGCTAATGTTGGCTTGCTCAATTGTATTTGATTATCAATAATGGTAAATTACAATTATGTAACAATAATTAAGACTTGAAATTTGTGAAGCACTTTACATATTCTCAAATCTTCCCCCTCCTTACTTCTCAGTTTTAGCATTCCTAGCTTCATTAAACATTCAACTCAAGTTCTACTTTCTCCAGAAGGCCTTTCCCAGAGGCCCCACTCCTTCTCCCACACTTTACCCAAAGCCCAGGTACCATGAATTGAACTAGTGAGAGGGGAATGAATTCCTCCCTCTTTTTTACCTGACTTAGGTAAATGAGCTGGTATATCTCCTATGTTCTATTTCACTTGTCCTCATTTTCAAGTGTAGGCACTTTTCTTCACCAGATTGGGAGTTAAAACCTTGGTCACCTTGGAGCCCAGGATTCTAGGCAGGATGGTGTAGTCAGTCAGTCAATTCAACCAGCCTGGTGGGGAAGCCCCAGGAAACTATGATGCCTGAGACTTGAGCCCAGACAGATTTTGAACTTGAACTTGGGACTCTGTTCCAATAGGAACTGAGCAAAATGAGTTTAATTTCCTTCAAGGTGAAGGGAAATTATGCTGCCCACATTCTGGTGAGATAAATTGGTATATTTGTGATTACATTTTGGAAGTAAATATTCCTGTGCAAAATCTAGTCTGTTCATGGCTAAGTGGAACTGGGGTGCAGGGGATCCATATACACTTGAGGGAATAACATAAAAGGGGGTTAGAACCATTTACAGAAACCCTACAGCACTCCCAAGGGGACCCCAAAACCCTGGAGAGGGTAGTTGAAATCCAACCTACCTGGCCTTTCAGGAAATAGGGAAAGAGAAACATAGATAAGATAGATAGATAGATAAATAGATGGATGGATAGATGATAGATGGATAGATAGACAGACGGAGACACAGAGAGACAGAGATAGAGTGGCAGAAAGGTAGAGATGCAGAGAAACAGAAATGGAGACAGAGTTAGAGAAAGAAAATTTCTCGAGACAAATAAGCAAAATGAAGGAAAAAAAAAAACATTCCATATAGGACATATCCAAAACCTAACATTTCAATCTGTATCCTGTATCTATCACCTTTTGTCAGGAGATGGGTATCATACTTCATATGCTGTCTTCTGGAATTATGGTTGGTCATTAGGACAATCAAAGTTCTTAAAGCTTTCCAAAACTGTTTGTTTTTACAGTGTTGTTGTTATTATATAAATTGTTCTCCTTATTCAGGAAACTTCATTCTGCATTAGTTATGCAAGTCTCAGGTTTCATTGAAACTATTCCTTTCATCATTTCTTATGGAACAAGAGTTTTCCAATACATTAATATGCCATAATTTTTTCAGTCATTCCTGAATTGATGGTCATCCTAAAGAACTGCCATAAATATATACATCTCCACAATCACTTAACCCTTTTAAGGAAATTCCATCTAGGATGGGTGACTGATGCCTGATTGTTAAACTGAGAAACTTTTGATAACTTGGGAATTTTAGAAAGTGAGAACTCCTTCTCTTGTCTGTGCTCTGATAAAAACAAAAAAATAAGAAGGCAACCTGAAATTAGAAGTCATGCTCACCTGAAAGACATGCAAACATATCCTATGGTTTTTCTGCAAATTCCATTTTGCTGTTCATTTTGGGAGAAAAGAAATACCCTTTTCCACTATCCCACCTCCTCCCTGTCCCTCCACTGCCTGTCCTCTAATCTGAAAGTCAAAGATAGAGTACAGGAAAAAAAGGACAAGCTGTTGAACAGCTCATTTTTATAAACCATAGAGTGGACAACTCCTTCTAAGATTTGGTACTTCTAAGTCTTACTCAACCAGGCCTAAAGAAGCAACCCCAATCTCTGGGGTATAATTTCATTCTTCAAAATCTCCTTCAAGTGAAGTTCCTACAGCAACCTATACACACTATAATTTCATCAAATTGTTTGGAATACAAATCAATCAGGTGATCACTTGATAAATGTTTTGTCATTTTACAAAAATCACCAGACAAAAACAAACAAACAAACAAACAAACAAGGGTGGGGGGAAAACCAAACTATTGTTTATTTGTTCCATTTTCTAGCTGAGGGAACTGAGGGCAGGGAAAAAAGGCTTTTATTTATTTTTAATTTTTTTTATGTTTCTTTTTTTGCCAAGAACACATGGCTAGTTAGAACCAGAACTGGTACAGAAACTCAGATTGATTAGGTTTATAGTTCAGTGACTTTTTCATACTATTACAACAAAAACATTAAATATGCAGAATTTAAGAAAAAGAACTAATCTATAGTGGTTACAAAGTTTTAGAATTCTCTTTGTTATCTTTTATTTCCACATCAACTAGATTTCTCCCTGATATTTCCTCCCAGAAAGCCATTCCTCCAAAAAAAGAGGAAGATGAGAAAAACAATTCAGCACATGTTTGGAAAAATAACTAATATGCACTATTTTACTCTCATGAACTGCTCCCTTTCCCCCCCATTATATCTGCAAAGGATTTAGACATCTATTCATATCTCATCTCTGAAGATAAATTAGATCTTTGTAATTTTACAACATTCAGTTTTGGTCGTTCTGTGGTTGTTCTTTCCTTTACATTGCTATGGTCATTCTGTACATTGTTTTTCTGGCTTTGCTTACTTTACTTTGTGACAGTTCATGAAAGTCTTCCTATGCTTCTCTGTTTGCATCATATTTGTCATTCCTTGGAATGCAGTAATATTCCATTATACTCATGAACTATAATTTGCTTAGTTATCTCTCAATTGATAGGTATCAACTTTGTTATGAGTTCTTTGCTACCACAGAGTGCTGCTATAAATATTTTGGTGTATAAGAGGAGGGTTTTTTTTCTTAATCAATGAACTCCTTGAAGTTTATTACTTGCAGTGGAATTTCTGGGTCAAAGGATATAGATATTTTAAATCTACTTGCTTAATTCCCAGATGCTTTCCAAAGTAGTTGTACTACTAATTCACAGTCTACCAATAATGGATTAGAGTGCCTACCTATCTATATGTTTCTGTTAGTTCTATATATCTTGGATACCAAGCTCCTTTTTTTTTTTATAATTTTTTAGGTTCTTTTTTGCAAGGCAATGGGGTTAAGTGACTTGTCCAAGGCCACACAGCTAGATAATTATTAAGTATCTGAGGCTGGATTTGAATTCAGGTACTCCTGACCTCAAGGCTGGTGCTCTATCCACTGCGCCATCTAGCCACCCAGATACCAAAGTCTTAATGGAGAAATGTGATGCAAAAATTATTTTCTTAATTGGCTTTTTTCTTTCTTACCTATATGCTTTTATATTGCCTTTTTTTGTAAAAACTTTTCATTTTCATCTAATGAAAATGATCTATTTTATCTTTTACAATAGCTTCCATTTCTTGTTTGGTTAGGGATCCATATTCTACCTATAACTGTGATAGTGATATGATGAGTTTTTCTTTTTTTTTGTATCATCTTTCAAATTGAGATATTGAATATGTTTTTGTTTGTTTGTTTTTGCAAGGCAATGGGGTTTGCTCAAGGTTATTACAGCTAGGTAATTATTAAGTGTCTGAGATTGGATATAAGCTCAGATCCTCCTGACTTCCAGGGCTAGTGCTCTATGAACTGTGCCACCTAGCTGCCCCTAATGCCCTTTATATATATTTTTTAATTGATTACAGAATGCAGTATAAGATTTTGGTTATAGCTTAATTTCTGTCAAACTGCTTTCCAGTTTTCCCAGTTCGCATCAAATAGTGATAAGAATTTTTAAAACTAATTTTTGTTTTCAAGTTTATTGAACCTGGGTTTTTGAGGATGTTAATTCACAATTCTCCTTTGCCTAGTCTATTCCATTGATATACTTTTTTAACCAGATAAATTTTTTTATGATTGATTTTTTAATTGTTATTCCACTTTAATTGTTAATAATTTGTTTCTCTTGGTATTCTAGAAAAGGGGTTCTTTTTTATTTTTTCAATTGCTTTTTAACATTCATTCTTTTTCCTTCCTGTTCTTCTACTACCTATTGAAAAGACAAGTAAGATGATATGAATTATACATGTGAAGTCATTCAAAATATATTTTTATGATGCAAGAAACAATTCATAAATTAAAAAAAGAAAAAATGAAAGTGAAAAATATACTTTAGTCATTGCTTAGAGTTCATCAGTTCTCTCTCTGGAAATAGATCTTTTTTTTTAGTCATATGTCCTTTGGAATTATCTTGGATGGTTATATTGATTAGAATAACTAGCTCTTTCACAATTGATAGGTCCTATAATATTGCTATTACTGTGTACAGTGTTGTCTTGGTTCTGCTTATTTCACTTTGTATCAGTTCATATAAGTCTTCCGAAACTATCCCTTTATCATTTCTCACAGCACAATAGTATTCCATCACAAACATTTAACATAACCTGTTCAACTATTCTTCAATTTTCATTCTTTTTAAGCTCCAAAACAGTTGCTATAAATATTTTTTTGTAAAAAAAAATGTCCATTTCCCTTTTCTTTGTAGATCAGAGGTTTTTCAAAATTTTCTGTGTAGGACCTCTTTGTTAATATAGGAAAGCCTATGGACACCTTCTCAGAATGTTTTTAAATTCATTTAAAAAAGGGTAAAAATCACCTTAACAGCAAGATGGAGATAATGATCAACATTGATGGACTTGCTCATTCCATCAGGTACAATTTTGGTGTATCTGTGTTGGAGATTATCCTCTGTATCCAGAGAAAGAACTGTGGAGCTTGAACAAAAACCAAAGACTATTACTTTTAATTAAACAAGCAAACAAACATTATCTTATGTAATCTTGCTATCTCTTATATTTTATTTTTTTCTCTTCTTAAGGATATGATTTCTCTCAGTACAATTTAGATCAATGTATAACATGGCAACAATGTAAAGTCTAACAGACTGCCTTCTGTGGGGGGGGAGGGAAGCAAGATTAAGGGGGAAATTGTAAAATTCAAAATAAATAAAATCTTTCACTAAAAAAATATAAAAAAGAAAAAAAGGGTAAAAGTAAACCAGTTTTAGTGTAATAGTCATCAAGTTTGAAAACCAACTAACAACCAAATGGAGGTTAAGATCCCTTTTCTAGACTTTTTGTTCTTCACTAAGCTGTTTTTATTTTAACCAGATCTGTAAAATATCACTTTGATAATTAAACCATTAAAGCATTAAAAATGAAAAATAGCTTTAGTAATATTGTTATTTTTACTATAAGAGCCTAGTTCATCCATGCTCACTGAATACTTCTCCAATAATTTAAATTCATTTTTGTAAAGCATTTTGCAATTGAACCTATGAAAGTATTTGTATGCTTTGATAGATCATGCTCTAAATGTTTTTGTAGACTTTTAGTTATTTTGAATAGGAGTACTAGTTCAAAATGAGTACTCTCCTTTTCTTTGGAATTTCTTTGGAATTTTCTTTGGAATTCTCTGGGAGAAAGTGCAATCTCAGACTAATTTTCTATATTCTGCATGACTTCAAGTCAGTTATTTCGTGAAATTCAGTGGTCACTATCCCTTAATAGGACTGAAATACCAGTCTTACCCAGGTTTGAAATATTTTCAATGAAACTTTAACTGAATATTCAAATGATCTCTTCTTCCTGTGAAATGATCTTAATACATTTTCCTATTATTTACTTTCCTTTTCTACTCTAATTGAAGACCCCTGACTAGTTCTTGGTAGAGTAGGTTTTAACTATTTAGATGAACTATTTTGATATATTTCTTCCCTAAACAATGAACTCATCTTTTATTTCATTCTTGAGAGACTTATTTCAACCAGTATTCAAAACATAACTTAAGAGGACCTGAGTAGATAATAGTATACTTAGAGAATGCTGGAAAGGCAACTGAAAATTAGTTGAAACAATTAACTTTAGCAAAGTTATAGGATATAAAATAAATCCATTCAAATAGTCATTATTTCTACTTATCACTGACAGAACTCAGAAGAAAAAGATAGAAAGAGAAATTTATGTTAAGAAACTACAGAAAGTATAAAATATTTGGTAATTTACTTGCAAAGATGCACACATAAAAACTATATGAACACAATTATAAAACATTTGTTATATAAAGATAGATCTAAATAACAGAAGAAATATTAATTGCTCATGGGTAAACCAAGTCAATATAATTAAAATGTCAATATATCTATATTAATTTGTTTTTTCCATGTTTTATGAATTAAATTAGCAAAGAATTATTTTATAGAGTTAGGAAAAATAGCAACAAAATTTATCTGGAAGAATAAAGGTCATGAATATCAAGGATTCAATAAAAACAAAGTTATATGGGAGAAAATGAGCATAGTAATCTAGTGTTTGATAAAACAGAGATCCTAGATACTGTGACAAGAACTCACTATTTGACAAAAATTGCTGAGAAAACTGGAAAGTAACCTGGCAAAAACTACTATATGCCAACACCTCACATTGTAAACCAAGATAAAGTCAAATGGGTACATGATTTAGAAATAGAAGGTGATATAATTAAAAAATAAAGGGATTAGCCATCAAAACAGGATGGGTGAAAAGTTCATGAACAAATATGAGGTAGAGAATTCATAAGAGTTATGTTTTTGCACAAACAAAACCAAGGTACCCCAAACTAGAAGAAGAGCAAGAAAGTGGGGTGGATGACTTACAGTATTTTTTTCCTGATAAATAGCTCATTTCTCAAATGGAGAATGGAGGAAGATTTATAAAAATAGGAACCATTCCCAATTGATAAATAGTCAAAGTATACAGAAATTAAAACAGCTCTGAGATATAATCTTATACTCATCAGATTGCTATAGTTAACAAAAAAAAAAAAAGAAAATGACAGATTCTGGAAAGTGTTAGACTGTCAGTTGGAACTATGAACCAGTTCATCTATTTTAGAAAATTACTTAGAACTATAAAGAGCTATAACACTGTGCATAGGGGTGGCTAGGTGGCACAGTGGATAGAGCACCAGCCCTGGATTCAGGAGTACCTGAGTTCAAATCCGGCCTCAGACACTTAATAATTACCTAGATGTGGCCTTGGGCAATCCACTTAACCCCCATTGCCTTGCCAAAAAAAACCCTTAAAACTGTGCATACTGTAACAGAGTATTTCTACTAGTTCTGTACCCTAAGAAATCAAATAAAAAGAAAAAGAATGCTTATATGCAAAAAATTATGGAAACTTTTTGTGGTATCAAAGATTTGAATATTGAAGGGATGTACATCAAACAGTAATGACTGAACAAGTTATGGTAGATGAAGGTGTTGTTTACTCATTTTTCAGTCCTGTAACCCTACTTTAGGTTTTCTTTCTTTTTTTGGCAAGGGGGTCAAGTGACTTGTCCAAGGTCACACAGCTAAGTAAAATGTTAAATGTCTGAGACCAGATTTGAATTCAGGTCCTCCTGACTCCAGGGTAGATTCTCCTTCCACTATGCCACCTAGCTGCCCTGACTTTGGATTTTCTTGGCAAAGATACTATAAAGGTTTGCCGTTTCCTTCCCCAGTTCCCTTTACAGATGAGGAAACAGAGGTAAAGAGGGTTCAAGTGAATTGCTGAAGATCAAATCAGGTCACATTTGAACTCAGCTCCTCTTACTTTAGGGTCAGTGCTCTATCCCTTGTACCACCTAGTTACAATGTTTAAGGTAATGTACACGATGAGAGTAATGGAATTCTATTAAGCTGTGGGAAATAATGAAGTAGATGGTTTCAGAATAAAACAGGGAAAATTTATCTGAACTGATGTAAAGTGAAGTGAGTAGAATGAGGGAAGCAATCTTAGGTATAAGAACAAGATTACAGAGATAATTAACTGTGAAAAATTTAGCTACTGAGATCACTTCAATGATCCATGACACTTTCAAAGGACTCATGATGAAATGTGATATCCATCTCCAGCTAGACTTGATGGTGTCAGAGTAGTACAGATTAAAGTATTTTTCCCGCTTTATTTTTCTTTTGTCATTTTTTGGGACATGGCTAATGTGTAAATAAGTTTTATATGACTTCATCTATACAATGGATATCATATTTCTCAATGGGCGAGGGGTAGAGAGATAAAGAATTTGCAACTGAAAATGAAATCAAATTTAAATTAAAAAAGTGTTTCTAAAAAAAAAGAAAGAAAAGAGGAACCTGGTGGAAAGTGAGGTCTGCGGTTTAGGATGGAAGTTTGATACTTGGGTAAATTAATAATACATTGTGCTAGAAAAATTTCCTCATTTTGCTATTTTCAGTTGTACTTTGGAAGTACATGTGTTTTTATATCTGTCCTTGTGGTCTTGATCTTACCGTCCATCTTCTGAAATTTCTATACCTGAGTGATCCTGTGATCATTGACCTCATTGTTATCTCTGACTGCAGCTGACCCTAATAGTCCGAGTCTGAGTAAAAAAGGATCAGTAAGAATAAGAGGGCCAAATAAAGAAAAGTTGGAATGTGCCAATGACAAATATCACTTACTTTACAATTTTACCTATTTTTTGATGAATTCAGGGCTCCCAGTACTGGTAAGAAGAAGATTGCTCCAAATGCTTAAATCATCTTGAGGGCCCAATTGTATACATGATTCTGAAGAGGTTCAGCTTTGGAGGAAAGAAAAGATGAAATAAAACAAATCATCTAAAAACAGGAAAGACCTGATGATTGATAAAGTTACTGCTTTTCTAAAGATTTATCTCTTCTTACCTACCACCATCAGCACCTAGAAGGGGACTGGGTTAAATGAAATCAATCCTGGTCAGTTCCTATGTCTTCAATCCTGCACTATTTACCCACCATTTACACAACATGTACGTGTTCGTCCCAAAGGCATTTGGAGTCTCACACAAGCTCATTTAGATCTGAAAGCAACAATTTTTTTAGGTGAGCCTGAGTCTTCAAAATGCCTTCACCCAGAAATGAATCTTGTCACCAATGTGTAGGGGCCATGTGGTAATCATGCAAATATCACTGTGGACTACATTATATTTTAGGAATTCAGAGCACAAAGATTATGTTTTAAACATATTTTACTGATACTCTTTTTCTCCATTCAACATTTCATCTCAGTACTTTCCCTCCCTCTCCCAACCCACCAGAGCATCCCTTTTAAGAGAACAATAAAACAAAGCAAAGGCAAGATGTTGGCTAATTTTGAAGATGACTGCCTCATTTTATTCTAGGGTCCACTATTCCTTTGAGGCAGGAGGCATGGCTCTCTGTCTATCCTTAGAAGTCATGATTAGCTCTGCACTGATCCAGATCTGAAGTCTATCAGGATATTTTCCTTTACTTTGTTGCCATGCCACAGAATGCCTTCCTGTACACTTAATTTGAGGTCTTCAATTACACTTGCAGGTGCAGGTGTAGGCAAAATGCCTGAATGCCTTTCATAAGGGGAAACCTTATATATTTCTTTTTCTTTTTTCCCCCCTTCCTTTCCACCTCTTTCCATTTCATTGTTCTTTGTTCTTATAGTTTCCTTCTCTTTTCCTCTTCTTTCTTCTCCCTTGCTTCCTTTTCCGTTCTTTTCCTCCCTTCATTTCTTTTCTTCCTTGCTTCTTCCCTCACTCCCTCTCTTCCTTCTTTCTTTTCTCCCGTCAGCTTTCCTCCCTCCCTCCTTTCTTCCTTCCTTCCTTCTTCCTTCCTATATCCCTCTGCTTCTTCCCCCCTTTCCTTCCCTACACTTCTTTTCTATTTTTTTCTGCTTCAAATTTTGCAGGCATAATCTGAAGTTAAGGAAGGCATACTTGTCACACTTCAAGGTAAAGTATTTGCTTAAATGTTTGACATTTGACATTGGGTCTTTCATCCTCCTCTTCTTTTTCACTCTAATCTGCCTTGCAAATATAGAATCATGGAGGGGTGACCATAATGCAGACAGTAAATGAAGCTTGTTTCCTTCCCATTTTGCTTTTTTTCCCATAAAATTTACTATACTGTTTGCCTGACTGGCAGAATACTTTTCTTTCTTCTACTCAATGATTCTCAGCCACAGGCATATTGCTTGAAGGGCCAAGATACTATCTGCACAGAAATTCTATATCAGTAGAGACCCTAGACTTGATCTTGTCCAAACCCCCTCATTTTATATTGTTCTGATCAAGCCATTTAACCTTATGATACCTTAGTTTTCTCATCTATATACAAGGAATATTTAAACATTGATGATATAGTCATAATAAGCAATTCACATTGTAAATCTTAAAAGAATATAGAAATGTTACTTTTTAAAAAAAAATCATCAAATTGGTAGCAGTTAGGTGGAACAGTGGACAGAGCACCAGTCCCAGAGTCAGGAGGACCTGAGTTCAAATGTGGACTCAGACACAGAATAATAATTGTCTAGCTGTGTGACTTTGGACAAGTCACTTAACACTATTGCCTTTCAAAAAACCCCCCAAAATTATCAAATAAAATTCTTTGAAACTGCTTTGATAACTGCCTTTTGAAATAGGATGGACCTCAACTCAATTTTTTCCATTTTGCCATTCTCCTAAGGTTCCTATTCTGCACAAAGGTGCTATAAAGATGTGGGAAACTTTAAAAATAATATTAGCTGACATTTATGGAGTACCTAATGCTTGGCGTTTTTTTCGTGTTTCCTATATAATTTCACAATATCCTCTTGCCAACTGTGAGAGATAAACAGAGCAAACCATATTATCCCCATTTTGCAGATGACATTAATGAAGTTAAGAGTGATTTACTTAAGTTCACACTACTACACTCAAAATCATTTCTCTGATCCCAGGTAGTTCTCTTAGCATTATACTCTATTGTTTTTATTTATGTCAGTCATCATTGCCTGAAGAAAAAATTCTGCAGATCCAACTTGACCCACCATCACCAGAAATTTTGACCATTGTTTATCACCTTGTCCCACAGGATCCACAAGCCCAGAGCTCATTCCCAGCAGGATGTCACCATTTTCCAGGCTAATGGTGTCTTCAGAGGAGGAAGAGACTGTGGCAGATTCAGGGAGGTCCCCAGACCTCAGAACTTCCCACCTTCAGATAGGAGCAGATAGACTAATTTCTGGCTTTCTTGATGCATCCCAAGTACCCCCCCCCCCCAACCTTTAGGTTCTCTCTGAGGGAGGAGAGCCTCCCACACTCACTAACCCGGCAAACCTGTGGGCTTCCGAACCCAGGAGGGAGATTTTGCAGAAACATATTTTTAGAAAGGTAACCACAGGAGAAGCAAAACACATCAGATAGTGGTGTTTTTTTTTTCCTGGGGGCAATTTCTCAGTTGAGCATTTGTTTAAAGAGAGAGGTAAAACATTTAGCCTTGAACATCCCTCCCAAAGGGCTGCACAGCTTGCTTATATTGCTGGGTTTTACTCCCTCCAGTGGTGAAACTAAAGAAGGCAAAACAAAGACAAATCCTATGTCCTTTTAGCATTACAGAGAGGGTTCTTTTAAAGTATTAAGTGGCATTTCTTTAGAATCTTATGATGGGAAAGAAGAGCAGATGAGGTTGTACCCTCTTTTGTTATATAGGCTAACTAAGTTGTTTTAAGAAGCCTTGGAACAAGATGACGCATCAGAAGATGTTCTGTATTTGAAATCATAGAATATTACTGAGTTCTGTTCCTTACTAACTCTAGTTCAGGATAATTTATTTCACTTCCCTAAACCTCAGTTTACCCATGTGCAAAATAGGGTTAATAATAATATTTCTAAATTGCCTGATAGGTCAACTGAGTTCTTGTATTTCATATTCCATTTTCATGGAAGCTATTATTTTGTCCCTACTTGGATGAGATTGGTAAATTAGGATGATATAAACTCTTAGCTGGATATTTACAGGTAAATAAATATATTTCTATTCTTTTAATAGAAATTCATCCTAATAGAATTATGAGATTCATACACATATATATGTAATGAGATTAAATTTTATTGATGCCTCTTGTTCTTGAATCATTTCTGGAAAGATTTTCCTTTTCACTTCCATTGCAAAATTGAACCTTCCCTTATAACAAAGTAAAACAGATAGCAAAGAAACCCTGTTACTGTAACTATGTTATGAAATTCTGTCCTAGAAATAGCCCCCAGCCCCAACTTTCTGTCAAAAACAAATATCTGTTTCTAGAAACTTTTTCAATATTAAAATCAATTTTTAAAATTATTTAGTGAGGCTAATCCCTCTTAAAACAATAGGTATTTTAATAGGTATGGGGGGGTCTGTTAATTCACTTTGTATCAGTTCATACAAACTTTTCCATGTTCCTAACAGAGGAAATCTTCATTAAAAATGATTATTGATATCAATTCAATTTACATTAATTTGCTGCCTGCTTTTTTTTAAGAGTAAACATACAAAGTTAGAACTGGGGAGAGATATAAAATTAAGATAAGACCCACCTTTGCCCTTGGCAATGGTGCCAATTTTGGTGATGGCAATCTAAAATGGAAGGGACTGAAATATTTGCTGAAGGACTTTAGAACATTTTTGAAAAAAATTGTGGATTGTCACAGATGAGAGCCTTGGGTTCTATTGCCAAGGTGGGTTTATAAGCAAGGTATTTATAGCTATTATTTCAGAATGGGTCAGAGGTACATCTGAGCTCCCTTTCTGTTCTAGGATTTTTGGGATTTTGCTCATCTGGTTGCTGCTATAATTGACAGTATGTTTAGTGGTCTAACTTCCTAATTCTAAATACTGCAGATATAGATAAATTCAGATGGACAATGGTCTAGACATATTAAAAGTGATGGACTCCCTGGATTTCTTTTGCAACTTGATTTTGACTGGCTATTATATGGGTAATAAATTGGTCTGCAAATATTTTATCCCTTAAATCATGGTTGAATCTCTCACACCATTTTGAGTCAGACTTGTTCAATTATTACATTGCAGTCATTTAGCAGAAGGCATTTCATTCACTTCCAGTTTAGCCCAATTGACAATCGATTCATTATGAATACTTTTACTTTATGGCTGTCTAGTTTTTTCTGCCATATGACTATTCTTTCCTGCCCTATCTTTATTTTTTATTTTTTTTTAGGTTTTTTGCAAGGCAAACAGAGTTAAGTGGCTTACCCAAGGCCACACGGCTGTGTAATTATTAAGTGTCTGAGACCAGATTTGAAGCCAGGTACTCCTGACTCCAGGGCCAGTGCTTTATCCACTACACCACCTAGCCGCCCCTTGCCCTATCTTTAAATTCACATTTATTACCTGGTATTTTTCATTCATTATTGTATAAACACTTGGCAGAATCACTCCTTAAAGAGGTTGAGGGCAGTGTCCCTGTGGGCAACTGGGTGGGGGTGGGGGGTGCTAGGTAGCATTGTATAATTTAAAAAGAAACTATGTATTAAAAAGTGTTTTCAAAAGACTCCTCCTTTTTTTAAAATTAAAATAAAAAAACATTTTTTGGGGGTCTGAATTCTCTCCCTTCCCCTCTTTTGCCTCCACCCCACTGATAAAAATGAGAATTACAAAACCTATTATAAATATGTATAATGAAGTGAAAGAAATTCCAATATTGGCCATTTTATCATCATCATCATCATCATCATCATCATCATCATCATCATCATCATCATTTGTCTCAATCTACATTCCTAAATCCATCACTTCTCTAATCTCAGGGTTAGTGTCATGTTTGATTATCAGTCCTCTGAAAATGACATTGGTCATTGAGTTGATTAGAGTTCCTAAGTCTTTCAAAATGGTTGTTCTTAATTATTGTTGTTTAATCATTTTCAGTCATTTCCCACTTTATGATCCAGTCAGAGATTTTCTTGGCAAAGATACTGGAATGGATTAGCTATTTCCTCCTTTAGCTCATTTTATAGATGAGGAAACTGAGTCAAATAGGGTTGAGTTGCCTAGGTGAAGTCACACAGCTAATGAGTGTATGAGGTTAGATTTAAATTCAGGTCTTTCTGACTCCTATTCACTGGTCTTTACAATAGTGTTATTGAAGCAATTGTTTCCCCACTTCACAATGCATTTTGCTTAGTTCATGTAAGTTTTTCCAGTTCTCTATGAAATCTCCCTTTAATTATTTCTTATAGAAGCTATTGGTGGCATAGTGAAGAGAGTGCCATGAGTACCAGGTCTTGTAATAAGAAGAACTAGGATTAATTCAATTTAGACACTTACTATCTGTGTAAACTTAGGGAAGTCACAACCTCATTACCTTCAATATTATCAAGTATGAAGTGATTATAATAACAGAATTTACTTTGTAGGCTTGTTGTGAGGTTGAAAAGAGATAATATTTGTAAAAAGTACTTAACATGGGGTCTGTCATATCTTAACTGCTACATACATTTATATTTCATTACACTCATATACCATAACTTGCTCAGCCAATTCCCAGTTGATGGACACACCCTCAATTTTCAATTCTTTGCCATCACAAAATGGTTTGCTATGAATATTATTGTATTATATGGAGCCTTCTCTCTCTCTTTGAACTTTTTGGGATATAGACTGGTTCAAGTCTCAAATTGATCTCCACAATGACTGGACAATTTCAAAATTTCAGCAATAATTCATCAGTATATCTGTTTTCATATAGCTCCTCTAGTATTTGTCATTTAACTTCTTAACTTTACCTCAGTTATTTAATTTGCACTTCTCTACTTATAAGAGATCTATATGGTTTTATATTGTGGTTAATAGCTTGAATTTTTTTCTCTGAAAGCTATGAAACATATCTTTTTCTATTATAAATCAAGGGTAATGGTTTCCATTTTTATGAATTTGAATCAATTCCTTATATATTCTAGAAATGAAATCTGCACTGAAATTTGCTTCAAAGATTTACTTGCTTCTCTTCTCATTTTAACTGAATTGTTTTTCACTTTTACACATGCTTCTTAGTTTTGTATAATCAACATTGTCCCTTTTACCTTCTGTGGACCTGTTTATCTTTTATTTATTCATGAACTCTACCCTTAGCAGAGATCTGGCAGTAATGTCTTCCTTGCTCTTCTAATTTGTTTATAGTATCACCTTAATGTTTAAATCATATATCTTTTTAGAGTTTAATTATTATACAGTGTGGGATATTGGTCTATACTTAGTTTCTACTTTCCAGTTTTCCAACAATGTTTGTGGAATATTGAGTTCTTATTCCAGTAACAAGTATTTTAAGGTTTATTACACACTAGATTATTGTTCTTGTTTGCTGCTGTGTATTGTGCACTTAATCTATGTCACAAACTCTCTATTTTTTAACCAGTGCCAGATTGCTATGAAGGTAACAGTTTTATGGTAGAGTTTGAGATCTGGTTTTGCCAAATCCTTCCTCACACTCTTTTTCATTAATTCCCTCATTCTTCTTCTTCTTCTTCTTCTTCTTCTTCTTCTTCTTCTTCTTCTTCTTCTTCTTCTGTTTTGTTTTTAGGTTTTTGCAAGGCCATGGGGTTAAGTGGCTTGCCCAAGGCCACACAGCCAGGCAATTATTAAGTGTTTGAGGCCAGATCCGAACTCAGGTACTCCTGACTCCAGGACCAGTGCTCTATCTATTGTGCCACTCAGCTGCCCCTCCCTTATTATTCTTAACATTTTGTTCCTCCAGAGAAATTTTATTATATTTTCTAGCTCAAAAAAAATTCTTTGGTAGTTTGATTAGTATATAAGTTAATTGGATATGTAAGTTAATTTAGATATATTGTCACTTTCATTGTACAGGTTGGGCCAACCCATGAGCAATTAACATTTTGAAATAATAGTTCTGTGTTTGTTTATTTTTATTTATTTAATATTTTGTAATTATTTTCAAAAAGTTGCTGTTTATGTCTTATCAGGTTAACTCATATATTTCATATTATCTTTAGTTATTCCAATAGAATTTCTCTTTTTATCTCTTCCAACTGGATTTTGATAGTACTATTCAGAAATATTGAAAATTTGGTTTTATTTTATGTTCTGCAATTTTGCTGATGTTGAAATTGTTTCAATTAAATTTTTAAGTTGACTTTTTAGGGTGCTTAAATATTTTATCATCTTCAAAAAGTGGTTGTGGCTATGATTTTTTCTCAAGGTATTTTCTTGTGTTATTATTGTCAGTCTTTCACTGTACTATATTGAATAGTGATGGCAATAATAGACAACCTTATTTAACCTGGATCTTATTGGGAAGGTCTCTCACTTATTACCATTATAGAAAATGTTAATTTTTGCCTTTAGATAGATAGTATTTGTCATAATATGAAGAGAGATTTATTCCCATGCTTCCACGTATTTTTTTAAAACAGAAATGAGTATTATATCTTGTAAAAAGCTTTCTCTGCAATAATAAGTACAATTATATAATTTTGTTGTTTTTATTTTTGATACAATCAGTTACTTTTATAGATTTCCTAATATTGAATCTATTCCTTGTATAAATCCAGTTTGATAATTATGTACCTTTTTCTGATAAACTGTGGTTATATTGCTATATTGTATTTAAAACATATCAATGTCATTAGGGATATGAATTTAGATTATTTTTGTTATAGATGGAGTTTGGTAGAAGCTCTACTTTTCTTTGTTTTTCAGTTTCTGTAGGGTTCAGATTAGTGTTATTAAATGTTTGATAGAATTGACTTGTAAATCCTTCCAACCCTAGATTCCCTTCCCATTTTGGGAGTTCATTTATAATTTGTTCAATTTTTTAAAAATGTAGGATTATTTTTGTCTTTTAATTCCTCTTATGTTAATCTGGGCATTTTACATTCTTAAATTCTTTATTCATTAAATATTTCATAGCATATTTATTAAATTTACTATTATTTTAAATTTATTAAATAAATTAAATATTAATTACATTTAAACATATTCATTCATTATATTTAGATTGCCAATTGGGAAAAATGGTTCTTAATGTTTTCTTTACTACTTCATTGGTTTTTAAAAAATGGTAATTTTGTTGTCTTTTTTAAAAAATTAAGTTAGTTAATGACATCTATTTTATTGTTGTATATGCATTTTAAACAAGCTTTCAGTTTAATTAATTTCAGTGGTTTTATGTTTTGATTTGAATTTTGCTCATTTCTTTGATTTTCAGGATTTCTAATTTGATGCTTATCTGGGACTTTGAACTTTTTGGTTTTTAAGAATTTTAAATTGATTGTCCAATTAATTTATTTGCATTTTCCTTTTGTTATTGAAAAATATTTAGATATAAAATTTTCCTACTACTTTAATTCTTTCCCCCAAATTTTCATCTCTTGTCTCATTACTGTCACTGTTTCTAATGAAAATTACTGATCATTTCCATGATTTATTCTTTGACACACCAATTTTTTAAAATGTTATTTAATTTTTCCCCAATTATATGCAAAGATAGTTTTTTCCATTCACCTTATTGTATGCTTTTGAGTTCTACATTTTTCTATCACCCTCCTTTCCCTCTCCCCTATCCAGGGCAGTGAGTAATCTGATATAGGCTGTGCATGTACAATTGTGTTAAACATATTTCGTTATTAGTCAAGTTGTGAAAGAAGAATTGAAATTAAAGGGGGAAAAAAGGTTGAGAGAAAGAAAGAAAAACATGAAAGGACTTTAAAAAATGAACATATTATGTGTTGATCTGCATTTGGTGTCCATAGTTTTTCTTTTAGATGTAGATGGTATTTTCTATCACAAGTCTTTTCAGATTGCCCTTGATCACTGAACTGCTGAGAGGAACTGAGTCCATCATAGATGATTAGCTCTCATTGTTGCTGTTAATATGGACAATGATCTCCTGCTTCTGCTTACTTTATTCAGCATCAGTTTATGCAAGTTTATTTTTATTTTTTTATTTTATTTTATTATTTTATTTTTATTTTTTTTTGCAAGGCAAATGGGGTTAAATGGATTGCCCAAGCCCACACAGCTAGATAATTATTAAGTGTCTGAAACCAGATTTGAGCCCAGGTACTCCTGACCGGTGATTTATCCACTGTGCCACCTAGGCACCCTTTTTATTTTATTTTTTAGAAGTTTAGAGGTTTTTCTGAAGTCCATCAGCTCATGATTTCTTATAGAACAATAGTACTCTATCATATTAATATATCATAATTTGCTCAGTCATTCCTCAATTGCTAAGAATCCCCTCACTTTCCAATTTTTTACCACTACAAAAATAACTGCTATAAATATTTTTGTACATGTGAGTCTTTCCCCCTTTTTATTATTGCTTTGGGATATAGATCTAGTAGTGGTATTGCTGGATCAAGGGATATGCACAATTTTGTTGTTCTTTGGGCATAGTTCCTAATTGCTCTCCAGACTGGTTGGATCATTTCACAACTCCATCAACAATATATTAGTGTCCCCATTTTTCCACATCTTTTCCAACATTGATTATTTTCCTTTTTTGTCCTTTTAGCCAATCTGATGGATGTGAGGTGATTCCTCAGAGATATTTTAATTTGCATTTCTCTAATTGATAATGGTGTGGAGCATTTTTCACATATAAGAGCTTTAATTTCTTCATCTGAAAACTTTCTTTTCACATCCTTCAACCATTTGTCAATTGGAGAATGACTTGAATTCCTATAAATTTGCCTTAGTTCTCTATATATTTTAAAGAGTCATTTATCAGAAATATTAGCCATGAAAATTATTTCACAGCTTTCTGTTTTCCTTCTAGTCTTGATAGCATTGATTTTATTTGATCATGACTGTTTAAATTTAATTTAGTCAAAATAAAACATCTTGAAATTTATTTATTTTTTTAGGGTTTTTTTTTTTTTTTTTTTTTGCAAGGCAATGGGGTTAAGTGGCTTGCCCAAGGCCACACAGCTAGGTAATTATTAAGTGTCTGAGGCCCAATTTGAATTCTGGTACTCCTGACTCCAGGGCCTGTGCTCTATCCACCATACTACCTAGCCACACCCATTTTGCATTTTAGAATGTTCTCTGTCTCTTGTTTGCTCACAAACTCATCCCTTCTCCATAGATCTGATCAGTAAACTATTCCTTGTTCTCTTAACTGACTTATGGTATTAACCTTTATGTATAAATTCTATACCCATTTTAACTTTATCTTGGTATATATGGGGTGTAAGGTTTTGGTCTATGCCTAGTTTCTGCCACACTGTTTTCCAGGTTTCCCAGCAGCTTTTGCCAAAGAGTGAGTTCTTATTCCAGAAACCGTTGTCTTTGGGTTTATCAAGCTGTAGATTTCTATAGTTCTTTACTACTGTTTCTTTTGTACTTAATTTGTTCCACTGATCCACTACTCTATTTCTTACAAGTTTTGATGACTGCTACTTTATAGTATAGTTTGACATACCAATTCTTTAGGGTTGTTAATTTCTATTCAATTTTTTAATCCTGTTTCAAATGCAATTTATTGAATATAATTTTATATTATGATCTATAAAAGATACATTAGTTTTTCTTCATTTACTTGTGATGTTTTTATGCCTAAATATGTGGTCAATATTGGTTGTGAATAGAAAGGAGTATACATTTTTCAACTCCTTTCTATTCACAACCAATATTTTCCTGAGTTCTATAATATCTAACTTAAAAAATAGTTATTCAGAGACTTCCTTTATTTTTTAGGGGGTGGGGGACTAGATTTATTAGGTCTGAGAGTGGTAAATTGAGTTCCCCCAATAATGTATTTTTTTGTCTATTTCTCTAACTCATTTAATTTTTCCTTTAAGAATTTAGATGCTATGCCATTTGTTGCATATTTGTTTAGTATTGGTAATAATTTCTTGTTTGTAGTACTTTTCAATAAAATGTTTCCCTTATTTATTTTTTTAATTTGATCTATTTTTCTGTTGCTTTGTATAAGATCATGATTGCAACCCCTAATTTTTTCTTACTTTAGTTGAAGCATAATAAATTCTGTTATACTCCTTATTTTAACTCTGTGTGGATATTTTTACTTCATGTGTTTCTTATAAATAACATTCTAGTTTCTGATCTAGTCTATTGTCCTCTTCTATTTTATGGATGAATTTATCCTATTCATAGTTAAAGGTGTTAGTTGTGTATTTCTCTGTATTTTAATAATTTTACTTCTCTGTTTCCGATCCCTTCTTTAAAGACTTGATTTGCTTTTGATTCTATCTCCTTAATCTCCTATTTTCTCTTATTTTTGCACATCATATACATGTGTGTGTACACATTTTCTCTCCAGTTGAGAGTGACATTCAAAAATCAAAAGCTTGCTTCTATCTACACTGTCATCCTTTTGTATAAATTTCTATTTGTTTCTCCATTGGCTCCAGTACATTCCTCTAATCCTCCCATGCCAATCTTCTCTTCAGATCATAAAAAGACAACAGAATCACTTCCAGGATCTTTTTCTGATTAGGTTCCCTCTATGACCCCTGATTTTGATAGAAATTGCAGAAGATACATGTATCATCTCCTTTTAGAATATAAAATATTTCCCCTTATTTAATCCCTTATTATTTGTCACTCATGTTTACCTATGTATACTTTTCTTAACTCCTTTGTTCATCTCAAGAATTTTATGCAGTTCTGTTCTTTTGATCAGGATTACTTGAAAGTTCTCCATATTATTAAAAGACCATCTAGTATTATACTCATGTTGTTGGATAAATTATTCTTGCTTGAAGTCTAGATTTATTGTATTCTAAGCTGTCTTCTCCTTAGTGGATAAAAAATCTTACGTGATCCTAACTGACTTTGTAGCACTTGAATTCTTTTTTCTGGCTTCTTGAAATACATATATGCATATTTCTTGATTTCTTATGCAATCACTATTATTTATTTAGACAACTCAAATTTTCAGGGATTTATTTTCTTATGTGAAGTTTGTGTGTCTTGCCTCAAGCTATTGATTCCCTTCAAGAGATTTCTTCTATAACTCTCAAGTCTTTTCACCAGTTTTGTTCTAACTACTTTCATTTGGTTTTAAAAATCAGTTTTAGCCTCTTCCCTCTTACTTTTAACTGCTGCATTATCGCATCCAGGAATTCTGGTTGAACTTGTGCTTAAGCTACAATTTTTTGGAAGTTTTTATTTGCAGATATTTTGGAGTCATTCTCTTTTTCTGACTATAACCTGAGCTTCTCTGTCACCTAAATAACTATTTATAGTGATAGTATTATTATTTTCTGCTCATTTTTCTAGCCTATTTATTGACTTTGTACTTTACATAAAGGGATGAAATCTTGGTATTTCTGGGATGAGGATGCTTGATTTTTTGTCCTCTTGGGTCCTTCTGTTCCTTTCTTGAGCTATTGAATGTTGTGTTATTCCAGGACCTCAGTGACAGCTTAGACTGTGGAATGACAAAATTTCATCACTCCTAAAGAAATATGATCCAAGGTGAAGTCTGCTCCCTGCCCTCCTTGTTTGACCTCTACAGATTCCTGACCTCAGCATAGATCTGAGAGAGATACCTGTTGACTTGCTCCTCATTGGAAGTTCCAGGGTATTGTTGTTAGACTCAGTACTATCACCCTAATGGGATGTTTTGTAGTTCCAGAGCTAGGAAGCTGAAGGATCTTTTGCTGCCTGATATTCCTGCTCTGGTTATTCAATTGTAGGCTTCAACTTGGGCTGGAGGCTACAATTGTGTCACTGTTCTGCTCCTGGGCTACTTCTGAATTTATTTCTGATGAGTGCTCATAACCATGATCTCCGTTCTCTGCCACCTCTGAGACCATGTTTCCTTCTTATTTGGCCCTGGATCTATGACCCAGAATCAGGTACTGAGTGATAGAACTGGCACTATGGTATTTGCTCCTCTGCACTTGGTAAGGAACTACCTGTTACCTCTTTCTACCTGGTGCTTCCTATATGAGTAACAGAGGCTTTTCGTCCCTGGCCTATCTGGACTGTTTCCTAATGGGTGCTTCTGGCTACATCTTACCTTCAGTATTTGAAGATCTCTCTATCTCTCTCTACCAACCTGGACTGGAAAAATAATGAGCATTTCTATAGTGCATAGTATATGCCAAGCAGTCTAGAATTATTGTCTCATTTGAGCCTCACAATGACCCTGAAAGGTAGGTGATAGGAAAAATGACAAGATGATATTTGTTTGAGTTTCCAATATGGATTTGGTCTGCCTGCATTTTCTAGATCTTTATAGAAGCAGTTTAGTTGGGGAATTGGACTCTATTTTATAGTTTCTATTTTTCTGCCATCTTGACTTTATTCCCTCTTAACCCCATAGTCTCTAATAAACATGTAATTTTTAAATTTTTTATTTATTTAAGGCAAAGGGGTTAAGTGATTTGCCCAAGATCACACAGCTAGGCAACGATTAAGTGTCTGAGGCCAGATTTGGACTCATGTTCTTTTGACTCCAGGGTCAGTGTTCTCTCTATTGTGCCACCTAGATGCCCCTAACCCATAGTCTCTTGATGGTATCTTCCTGTATCTGCTATCTCCAGTCTTTTTTTTCACCCCATTGCCAGACCAATTTTCCTCATGAATAAATCTGACAATCAGAAATCTTATTTGGATTTCTGGAGTGTATTGAATGTCAAGTATAAATTTCTTATCCTGGCATTTAAAGCCTTGCACAGTCTGGCACAGTCATTGCCTCATAACAAATTTCTGTCACACATATTCTGGCCAAACTGTCCTTTGAACATTCTCTCTGTCCATCCCACTCACCCACCCACCCACACAGAAACCAATATAATAAAACATGCTGGTTCTTATGTTTGACATCCCCTACCTCTTCCTTTGTGAATACAGGATTCTTAGAGCTTTCCAAACTTTTCCTTTTC
Source organism: Macrotis lagotis (assembly GCF_037893015.1). Classification (NCBI taxonomy): domain Eukaryota; kingdom Metazoa; phylum Chordata; class Mammalia; order Peramelemorphia; family Peramelidae; genus Macrotis; species Macrotis lagotis. The sequence continues at coordinate 752,628,866 of NC_133658.1, forward strand.
CAACTTATCTTACACCCTCTGTGGAAGTCTTACATCTTCTTACTAGTACTTAGTCCTTTTTCCTCCTCAATTTTTCTTTTATAATATTTATAAAAAGGGATCATGAATAGTGGTTAACTATCTAGACCCAGAAGATATTCATACTTCTTTCAATAAGCTGCTGATGGACTAATCTATTCCACATTCATTCAACTTTTCAGTGTCCTGACATTCTGTAAGCAGCATCGAATGGTTCCCCTTATCAATTCTCCTTATGAATTTTTTAATATATTTTATATTATCTCCACCCCCTCCCTCACTGAAGTAGAAATTACATCTTCTGAAGACATGGGAGTTTTCTTTCTTTTTTTTCCCTTTGTATCCCCAGAACCTTGAAAAAGAACTTTATATTTGTTGTTTAGTCATGTTTGACTCTTTGTGACTCCATTTAGGGTATTCTTGGCAAAGATACTGGACTTGTTTCTCATTTGCTTCTCAACTCCTTTTTCTGACTGAGGTAAAGAGGGTTAAGTGACTTGCCCAGGGTCAAGTAGCTAATGGTGAAGTATGATTTGAACTCAAGTCATCCTAACTCTAAACCCAGTTTTCTACTGTGCAACCTAGCTGACTAAACCTTCTATGTTGTAGGTGATTGAGAAATGTTGAACTAAGTCATTCCATGCATAAGGAGGAAAGGTACAGAGGGTTCTGTTGATAGCAAATACTTCGATTATGTTGGAGCAGACTGCCTTTTAGGGAGGGAAATGAGTACAGGAAAGTAGAATGACTTAAAATAATGGAAGGCTTTGAATGTCAGAAAATGGGGAACCACTGAATTTTTTAAGAGAAGTTATATACTTAAAGTCAAATTTTAAGAAGGATAATATGATGTCATCCAAAATATAATAATGATAATAATAATATTTCTATTTATGTAATTATGTGACCCCCAAAACATTATTTACACTGCCCATTTAAGGTAGGTAGTATGCATTTTAGTATCCCTGTTTATGGGCAAGGAAACAAGTTCAGAAAGGTAATTTTTTCACTTAGTCACATAGCTATTTATCTAAATAATCTCTATCTGTGTTTATCTGTCTGTCTATCAATCTGCTTATCAGAGCCAGGATTTAAAGTCAGATCTTCTGATGAGAAGTCTAGTCCTCTTCCTATGGCATGCTATTACTTATTAGAGGGAGGGACCTCAGTGAAGAAACTGTGAAAAAGCTTCAGTGGAGACATATTAGGGTCTGTACTAGAACAGACTCAAAAGAATGCTTTATCAGAATGCACTTTTGAGGAGATCTGCTTCAAGTTCTCAATCAGTCTCTACAACTCAGGTAAACATTCATCTAACCTGTTCCTGAAGACCTTGAATGATGGGGAGTTCACTGCTAAGTTCAAAGCTAAGGCTAAGATCATTTTATGACTAAGGCCATAGAGATTTGATCATCTCTAAATATTAAAAAGTTCTCCCTCCTATTTAAGCCTAAATCTGCCCCTGATCTACTTTCTATATCCTAAGAATATAGGATAAGATTAATCTCTTTCCCACATAATCACCCTTCAACAATTTCAAGATGCACTCACAACAAAAACCTTAGTTTTTGCAGTAACTTTCAGGTGAAATGGTTTCAGATTTCATCACCAATTTAATTACCACCTTTGTAAGGGTTTTAGTTACTTATAACCTTTCCTAAAATGATCACAATACCCCAGATGTGGTCTGAACAGGGCAGTATACATATGAGACCATCACTTTCCTTGTTTGTACCCACTAGTCTTTTATTAGAACAGTATAAAATATGATGAACTTTGGAGGCTGCCCAAATCATATTACTAATACTATATATTAGTCAACATTCATATTAACTTAATTCTCCTGATTGATGGAGTTAAGCCCCAGAGCAAGTGAGAGGCTGGGCCAGCTTTGGAAAGGCCAAATAGGAACAAAGAAAGCGAAGATGACTGAAAATACAATGCCACTTTTCATTTAAAATGATGGAGACAACAAGTGGAGAAGGCAATGGAATTCATACCCTGTGACCTCACTATCCTTCCCAAAGACTGTGAGTGGTAGGGGGTTTGGAATCCAGGTAGAATAACTTTAAACAGAGGCTAAGGATTGAAAATGCAGTTTTGAAAATTAAATGAGTTGGTAGACATGAAAAATAGGTTCAATCAGAGTCCAAGAGAGTTTTGATAGTAGGCATATCCAGTGGACCAACCAGGATGGCCTTTTACCTTTTGTTAACAGCATAGAACATACCCAGTTATATGTTTACATAAAATGGGCACATTTGAACAATGAAGGGTTTGAAGATAGCAGAGAAAATTGTACCAAAATTGCTTTCAGTGAAGTCTAACTTGCTAGAGAGGTAGATGATAACATAAAGGAATATTGGATGGGGAAAATAGAAAGATAAGGGAATAGACTTGCAATGAAAACGAAGAAGCAGTTCAGTGGGAAGGAGGGATTTGAAGAAATCAGGCTAAGGACACTGTAGTCAGAAAGGAAAAAGAAAAAAGTTCTAAGTCTTAAGGGTGGAGTGATTCTAAGTGACAAGTTTCAAGGTGTGACCATACTGTAGAATGTCAAATGTAGATGGGTGAGATAATATCATCTCACATTTATACACTCCTTATAGTTTATCTAAAGTTTTTCTTAGAAAAGCTCTACAAGTAGTTAGCTAAAGTAAATAATATCCCATTTTGTAGATGACAAAACTGAGACTGAGATATGTCACTGAGGTATGGGATATGTATTTTTTATTTTTTTTAGAGTTCTTATTTTTTAGATGAAGAAACTAAGATCAGAGAAGTTAAATGAATTTTTCAGGATGAAGAACTTGTCCAAGGTCATCTGGATGGTAAACGATAGAACCAGGATTCAACCCAAATCCTCTGATTCTAAACCCAGCACTTTATCTACTCTACCCCATTTATTTTCCTAAGGTCACAAAATAAGTGTCAGGAAACAAAGTTCAAACCCATCTTTCTTGACAAGGGCTAGTGTTTGCTCTGTTTCACCTCTTGTTTTGTTTTATTTTGGTTTGGTTTTTGGAAGGCAACGAGGTTAAGTGACTTGTCCAATGTCACACAGCTAAGTGTCTGAGACTGGATTTGAAACTCAGAATCTCCTGACTCCAGGGCCAGTGCTCTATAAACTGCACCACCTAGCTGCCACCTATTTTACCTCTTTAAATTCAATTCAACAAACATTTATGGAGGGCCTCTTGCATTTCAGGTACTGTATTAGGAATGGAGGATAAAAAAGAAAAAAATGAAAGGGATTTTCACGTGCAATTATAAATAAATACAAATATATACAATTTAAATAATAATTATAAGTAGGATAATAGGCAACGTAAAGGCTTTGTTGTTGAGTTGTTTCAGTCATGTCTTACTTGTGACCATACTTGAATTTTTCTTGTCAAACTTGAGTGGTTTACCACTTCTCTAGTCAATTTTGCATGTGAGGAAACTGAGGTAAACAGGGTAAAATGACTTGCCCAAGGTCACACAGCTAAAAAGTTTCTGAGGTTGGATTGAACTCAGGTCTCCAGCCTTCTATCCACTGCCCCATCTAACTGCCTCCTTAGAAGGGTTTATCATGTATCACTACATTGAGCTAATATAGGGTAATGTAGAAGGAGAAAAGAAGCTAAAAGTTGGCGATAGAAAAGATATTATGTAGGAGGTAGCATGTGAGCTGAGACTTGAATGGAGGTAGATATTGAAGTGAGGACAGCATTCTAGACAGGGGTATTTAGACAGATGTCCAAGAAAAAATGTTTTATGCAGAAACATTATAAAAAGGCCAATCTAGCTGCAACCTAGACTTCATAGAGGTAGAGAAGAATTTTAAGTGCCAAAGGAGTTTGCATTTTATCTTGGAGACAATAAGAACTCAAATCACTGAAATATCTCCAACAGGAGAGTGTTGTAGTCAGTGATGATGTTAGCCTCACAGTTGGATGGACAACAGATATGAGAAGAGAAAATTTTTAGACATGAAATCCAATTAAAAGGCTTTTTTAGTAGCTCAAGTGAGAGATCATTGACTGGTACAATGGAATCCACCAAAACTTGGAATCAAGAGGTCCTGAGATTAAATCCTGCCTCAACTGTGAGATCTTAGGCACCATTTAACATTTCTTAGCCTCAATTTCCCCATCTTTAGAATGGGAATAATGATATCACTTGTTCCAAAGGGTGGACAGTTCAGTAATACAATAAATAGAGAGCTAGGCCTAGAGTCAGGAAGTCTCATCTTTCTGAATTCAAACCTGACCTTCAACACTATCTGTGTGACTCTGGACAAGTTACTTAACCTTGTTTGCCTCAGTTTCCTTTTCTGTAAAATGAGTTGGAGAAGAAAAATGACAAGACACTCCCGGATCTTTGCCCACAAAACCCCCAAATGAGGTCATGAAAAATCAGATATATAAGGCCTGAACAACACCTCCCAAGATTCAAATGAGGTAACATATGTACAGTGCTTTGCAAACCTTAAAATGCTTTTAAAAATACTAAATGTTATTGTTGAAAGTTATGTAGACCTAAACTAGGGAGAAAATTGTGATCAGAAAGGAAATTATGAAGTTTTTAGAACTGTCAAAATTTGGAGACCTATTGGACATTGATAAGTACAGGGAAGGCATAGGAGTGGAGAGGGAGAAGGAAGAACTGAGGAGGTCTCCAAAGTTGTATGCTGAACTCTTCATAACTCCAATTTGAGATCTTCTTAGTAGAAATACTTGGAGTGGTTTGTCATTTCCTTCCCTAGCTCATTTTACAGATGAGGAAACTGAGGTAAACAAGCTTTAGTGATTTACCTAGGATCACATAGCTAGTATCTGAGTTTAGATTTGAACTCAGATCTTTTTGATTTCAGGCTTAGCATAAATTCCCAGAGTTATAAGTAGATGGTGTCTGTGTTAAAAAAAAAAAAAGTAATAATTTCAGTGGAAGAGATCATGTATGTTTCAAGTCAGGGTATTAAATGAGTTATCTATGCACCAGAAAATTAGGGCCCAAAAAAGAGGCAACATGTTCATGGTGATACCAAAGAATGGGGAATCAATTGGGCTCAATGGGTCTGATTACTAGTCTACAACTTTATCTATTCTGTCTTAGTTCTTTGTATTTCAGTATTCATATCTGTGACTTGGTTGAAGGCTTATCATAGTTAAGAATCAAATCTAAGACCATCAGTTAATACACTGGATGCCAGAACCAAAATTTCACATATACTCTTGGGCTAGAACTGTGGGCCAAAACAGACAAAATGAAATGGAATTGAGACCCATATGAGGTGCTGTATTCAGGTCCTGGGATCTGATTATAGTGGAAACAAAACTGGAAAGCAGCTATTTGAAAAAAGACTTGAATGTAAATTTTGATCACTGAAACCTCCCAAGGTATCTTGGGTCTTACCAGCTAGATTTCTTTCTTATCACTCTGATTCTCATTGATTGACCAACAATAGGTCCCAGATTTGATTGACTCAGAGTGAATGGAAATAGCAATTATTTCTGTTTTGGCCAAAAACCATGAATAGTCTTCCCCTCTCTGACTGATTATTTTTTGACTAGGTAAATTAGGTCATTCTCTGCCACATATTTTTCTTACTTAGCCTTAAACACTGAATGGGTGTTATCACAGTCAAACTGAGATCTGAGAAGGACCTTAATTTAAAAAGATCAGGGTCTTTTGAACACAAATGTTCATTCTCCCACTGAATCCAGGGACATCTTCAGTCATCCTAATCCATATCTGATCCTGGACCCAGATGACTCCTGAAGAGAAAGTGAGACTAGCAACTATACACAGATCCCTCCCTCACTTAAATCCAGTTCACTTGCATGTCATGGCATATCCCTGATGTACTACTTCTCTTGGAGAAAAAAAAGACAAAGAAGATGACAATAGCAGGCTCTCTGGTGGATTGTAAGCACAGAATGTGCTCCTGCTGTGAACAGATAAAAGACATATGATCATATAAATTTTATTGTCCACAGGAAAGGTGGTGATAGGTGCCCTTTATTCTGCCCTTCTCAGACTCCAGAATTCTGTTCTTTTGGGGCCACATATTAATGCATATACATAGTGGTATGTATATAGGACCATTTCTAGTCCTCTTGATTCATATCTATTCACTGGACCCAGATGGCTCTGGAGAGAAAGTGAGACTGGTGGCTTAGTACAGCAGCCCCTCAGTCAAATTTAATTCATAAATTTGTCATGGTATCATCTCTCTGATGTCATACTCTTTGAAAACAAAGAACAAGCATCTCAAATGAGTAGTTTTGAGTTCATGCTGTACTGGGACTCATCTGAATTGAAGATGTTTAGTTTGAAGGAGAAAAGACTAGTTTGAGACATATCTGTCTTGCAATATTTGAAAGGCTATCATCTATCAAGGAGTTGGGTTCATACTGCTCTGCTCTGGGACAACAGAGCATATAGTAATGGTGGGTGGGAGTTAGAGAAACACAGATTTACTAAGAACATTGGGAACATTTTCTAACTATTAGACCTGCCTCCAAATGGAATGGTTGACCTCACAGGGCAGGTCTGGGGGTCTTCAAGGGGAGGCTCTGAAGATGTTATAGACCTGGTGTTTCTGAAACTGAAGAAGGGTTGGGTTGGTTGACCTCAGACGTCCCTTCTAACTCTTATGTCAATGGCACTGTGATGTTAACCTCCTGTGTCTTTCCTTTTGAATCAGCTCAGCATGTTCCTAGCCTTGCTCTTTGGTTAACATTTCCCTCTCAGCACATGTGATGCCAATGAAAGTTGCTGAGTTTCCAGCAAGCACACGTGTAGAGAGAGACCCAAGTGGGATATTTACAGAGCGCTGATTTTCTATACATATTGACATTTGGTAATTATCATCAGAACTATTCATTCAAGATTAAAAGGGGAAGGAAAATGAAGAGGAGATTCAATGAGGTTCTGTGTGAGGCCTCAAATAACCCCTTGGGTAGCCCTTAGAGGCTTTCATTAAATGAGAATATGTACTACTGGCATAAGCATCCGAGGCATCTTCTTCGTGAAATCTTCAACAGCACCATCCCTTAGCTCTCCCAGATCTCCTTGGCAGGGGTACAGGAAGGAGCAACTGTCCCCTAGAACACCTCACAAATGCAGAAGAGAAAAATGAAAAGGAGTAGAATTTACATGAATTTCCTCTCTCTTAATTTGATTTAACATCTAATATTAGAAGCTCTTTAGATCTGACCTTGTCAGCTTCTATGGCCCTAACATGAATTCTACTACATAGGTAAATTTGTAACTAATTTAATTAATTCTTTGGCTAATTTGACAAACCATGACTGGGATTAGAAGGCTAGTTTATTCACTCTAAGAATGACTGTCTTAATAATATAATGAATTTCCTCTCAAATTATATTAGGATTTTTGAAAAGCAATCTGGAAACAGAATTGCTTAATTTTCCTCCTCCTAACCCCAGTATCTTTTAAATAATGAATACCTAGGATGGTGGGAAAATATCTGAGGACAAGCCACCTTTCAGGGATACTATTTATTCAAAAAGTATTTACTTTATAAATGTTTTTATTAACATATTACATATTATAAACAATTTCATTGATGTTTTTTATTTACGAAATCATTGTTTTCCTCTATCGTCTTCCTCTTACCCATCTCAGAAAAATAATAGGGTTTTTAAAATTAAAAACAAAGAAACAGGGGCAGGTGGTGCAGTGGGTAGAGCACCAGCCCTGGAGTCAGGAGTACCTGAGTTTAGATCTGGCCTTAGACACTTAATAATTACCTAGCTGTGTGGCCTTGGGCAAGCCACTTAATCCCATTTGCCTTGCAAAAACCTAAAAAAAAAAAGAAAGCATAAAAGAAATCAAAGAGGATAATAATCAACACAATTCATCAAAGTGTTGAAGAAATATGAAAACTTGAGCCAAGGCTATGGACTTTCACAACATGCACATTTCCAAGTGTATCCTCCTTTCTCTCCCAGATGGCCAAACTTTTTCATAGAATGTAAGCTACATTATAGATAATCATTAAAATATTAGCTATAAGTTTTAGAGGAGGTTCTGACCTCCATTAATGAGAAGAATCTTCTCACTAAGGAGTATCTTGTACATATGAATTAAGAAATTCAATGTCTCTCCCTATCTCAGATAAATATACAAATATGAGGAGCTATATAACATAGGTGGGGTGGGGCCAAAGTAAAAAAAAAAAAGAACTTCATGTATTAGGTGAGACTTGAGATGAGCTCAATAAGAGATAGTGATGAAGAGGGGGTGCATTTTAGTCCTGGCAGATGGTTTGTGGAAAGATACAGAACAGGAGATGGAGTAAGAAATCTGAGTTTACCAAATAGAAAATAATTTAATTGGATTGGAAAGGTCACACCATATACACATATGTATATAAGATAGACATCTGACTATCCTTTTAACGGTGACTGGTATCATATTTCCTTCTGTCTCTCTCTCTTCTCTCTCTCTCTCTCTCTCTCTCTCTCTCTCTCTCTCTCTCTCTCTCACACACACACACACACACACACACACGCATACAAACCTATATAGCATCCTGGTGAATTGAAACTGTTATTGTCCCAGAGTACTGAGGGCTCTACTAAGAAACACGACCTAGTTACTAAAAAGAGAAATACGTTAGAAAGCCATATTATTTCCACCATTTCACCCTAAACCCAATCCATCCCCTGACACAATAACTTCTAAATTAACAAATGTTTCTGGAATTAGATGGTATTTGCTGACTTACTGGAACAAAACAGAAAGCACATACTGGTCAAAATGAAACTTTAAGTGATTTTTGAATGCTTTAAGCATTCATATCTTGAACTAACATGAAGGTGGAAATATGTACTTCAGAGTTCTTCAGGCTTAGAATAGTTCTAAAGAGCTCAGGTGCCCAGCTTCTTAGAACTGATGGTCTCTGGAGAGGGTTAGCAGCTGACATTCTATTTAGAGGCAATTCCAGAAGCATCCTCCTCAATAAATGGGTTTACATATTTGTTTTATTTGTATTTTTGTATTCAGTATTGGTAAATATACAACTAAATGGTGATAGGAATGGTGAAATGGTAGGCTGATTAATTTAGTGATTATGGGGTGATGGAAAATTGAAATAAAACTAAACCCAAATATTTTGTTCCAGGCAATTTGCCTTCTTATCTTATTTCCTGTTAATTTTTATGCATATCTTTGAATATGCTCCTCTCTTTTTTGTTTTGATTACATTTATTTTTACACATGGGTTCCTGTTGCCCAACAATTTCTCTTCTATCCCACTTAAATTGACCTACTCCTCTGCTAGGGAAGAAAACTGTTTGATGTCCCAGATCTCCTGGTCAGCTACTCAACTCTCTTAGAAAGGCACTACTCATTTATAAGTCAGTTCTCCTTAGAAGGATTGATTAAGGTTTACAGAGGCTAATATTTTCTGTTGTTTGATTTGGGACATTGTCATACTGGATCTATGTAAGTCATTTTGGTCATAGAATAAAATTTGTAGGCATCTCAGAAGATGGAAGAATTGTCTAAAGAAACTAGTACCTAAGACTATAAACCGAAAATTGGAATAGAATTCTAGGACTCTGAAAGAACTTGGAAGATTACTTTGACCATTTCCAAGCCTCCTAGGTAACTCCCACTTCATTTTTGGAACTCCCTGGGAAATGACATATCCATTTCTTTATTGTTGAACTGTGCCAGTTCTGAACAATCCTCAGTATTAGGGCCATTTTCCTGGTATAACATTACAATCAGCACATTCAGATATACCATTCTATGTTCTGGGCAACAATATGGAAGCTTTAGGTTTGAGGCTTCTTAAACCAACTATTCTACCATTGAGGGAACTGCTTCTTGAATGACAAGGTGATACTTTTATAGTTATGGGTCTAAGAACACTAAAGACCTGGAGGCTAAGGGAAGAAGTGATGGGGAGAGGTTATCTATCAGGTTGGCACTGTATTTAGCAAAGGAAAATTCTATCATTTATTTGCTAAAGTATAAAAAGAAAACAGGAAAGGAAGGGAAGGGCATGTTATGAAGGGCTTAAAAACTAGAGGACAATGCTGGGGAAGAGGCAGCAAGTCAACTGAATTCTTCCAACATCCCCTTCCTAATAACTTTATGATAATGTCTCAAACTGAATTTCAGAGTGACAGAGTCAACCAAAGATCAGAGTAAGAGGTTTTTTCCCCAGCCTAAGACAAGGTAGGAGGTCAGTAGGACAGGGGACACTGGGGTAGAGGACTTTCAAGAGACACATATCTGTTGCTAACACCAGCAGTTAGAGGCAGGAACAGTAGCAGAGATTTCAGGAGCTCTCAAAGACAGTAAGGGGCTTGGGACAACTAGTTAAAAAGACATTACAAAAGACTCTTTGATGGTACCAGGTGAAGCTGTTGTTGACTAGCACCTTTATTATCCATAAGCAAGGCAATTCCAAGGCAGAGGAACTTGTGGATGGTTCTAATGGAGTGTAGACCCTGGTGGCAGGGTGGAAGGCACTAGCATTTGTGGGTGCAAGAGAGCAGAGGATCTGACCTCAGTTTCAGGCCAAGAAGTCTGGTGCTTATGACTTTAGAAGAACAAGTGTTGTTCCTTGGAAAGGACCAGAGTACAAACAAGGAAAGTAGTAAACACACCTCTCCCCACATCACACCACTTTAGAAATGCCAAAAACTTTCAGATCCCCAGAACTAGTTTTAAAATCAGCAACATATGTTCAGTGAACAGTCATAACTTCTATTGCAGATACTTGCACGATAACTTCCATAATATCAACTTATACTTTGGTATCTCTTCAGATTCTTTAGGTGGCACTGAAGCTTACTTACAGGGTTTCATTTGTCATGACCTATAATCACTAAGATGATAAATCCAGGTGTCATCAACACTCCCTTTTTAAACAATCAGCAAGGTTTCCATGTAATAATCTGTTATATTCACCCAAAGGGAAACTTATTTTTTGCTAAACAACAGTGATTGGACAACTACTTATGTACAAAGCCTTGTACTAAACATGCTAAAAGGATAAAGTAATGTTAGACATGGTTGCCACCTTTGTGGAGCTGATAAACTGGTTGGAAAGTTAGAAAATAAAGAAAATGGTTCAAAATTCAAATTTTCAAAACAAGAAGAGAATTTAGTGATTATTTAGTCCAAGTGTTCTTAACTTGAAATCTGTTAACATTTTAAATAAATATTCCAATAACTATTTCAATATAATTGATTTCCTTTGTGATTTTATATATAATATATAATATATATGTAATTTTATTCATTTAAAAATATTCTGCAAAAGGATTCACAGGTTTTCTCAAACAAGGTTAAGAACCCTTCATCTTGGGTCAAATACCTCATTAAACAGATGAGAAAACTAAGGCCCAGACAGGCTGAAATCTTTCTTTACCCAATGTCACACAGCTAATTTGAACTGTCACTAGACCTCAAATTTCTTTATTCTCAATCTTTCCACTATACCACCCTAAAATATATCATTACCCATTGATCATTATAAATATATTTTATTAAAAAGAAATGTGAAATGATGAAATTATTAATCAAGGTAATTATAAGGTTATTTCAGCTATGTTTCAATAAATCTGCATTTTTACTTTTTTACTCCTGTATTGTCTAATAAATTCCCTTCAAATAAAAAAAAGATGGCAAAAGTCTGAAGTTTAGCTTTGATGATAGACAATTTACCCATTTTTATTTTATCAAAATATTTAAGAAACTGAGTCAAATATATAAAAATAAATGTCATTCCTCAATTAATAAATGGTTAAAGGCAATGAACAGTTTTCAGAAAAAGAAACCAAAACCTTAATCATATGAAAGTGCTCTAATTTGTTATTGATTGTTGTTACTATTCTGAGTTTGTTTCAGTTGTGTCCAAATCTCTGTGACACTACTTGATGTTTTCTTGTGAGTGGTTTGCTATTTCCTTCTCCAGCTTATTGTAGAAAAGAAAAAACTGAGGCAAGAAAGGTTAAGTGACTTCGCCAGGGTCACACAACTACTAAGACATCAAATCTAGATTTTAAATCAGGTCTTTCTGTCCTACAAAACTGGCACTCTAACCACTGCACCAACTTCTTACCTGAAGTTTTAAATAGCTGCTTTCTATGATAAAAAATATTACTGTTGAAGGGATTAAGTAAATTTCAGGTTAGGGTATTAAATGAGTTATGGAGCCAGAAAATTAGGACCCAAGAAGAGGCAACTTGTCTAAGATCATAATAGCCAAAGAATGAGGAATGAATTGATCTTATTGTATCTGACTGCAACTTTGCCTATTCAATCATAGCTCTTCAATAAAACTGATCATACCCTTTATTCAAAAATATTTTTTATGGGGGCAAAGAAGTGGAAATTGAGAGTATATCCATCAACTGAGAAATGGCTGAACAAGTTAAAGCATAAGAATAATATGTAGTACTATTGTTTGATAAGAAATCATGAATGATTAGATTTTGAAGAAGCATGAAAAAACTTGCATGAATTGATGCTCAATGAAGTGAATAGAAGCAAAAGAACTTTGTACACATTAACAACAACATTGTGAGATGTTCAACTATGATGCGTACAGCTCCTCTCAGCAGTTCAGAAATCAATGATAACTCTGAAAGATTTGCTATGGACAATACCATCCACATCCAGAGAAAAAACTATGAAGTATAAATGCAGAGCAAAGCATACTATGTTCACTTTTTTAAAAATTTCTTTTATGCTTTTCTTTCTTTTTCATGGTATTTTCTTTCCCCTTAATTCTAATTCCTCTTTTGCAACATGACTAATGTAAATATATTAAGCATGAATGTACATGTTCAACTGTTCATTACCATGGGGAGGGGAAAGGGAAGGGAGGGTAAGTAGAAAAATGTGAAATTCATAAATTTAAAAATGATGAATGTTGAAAAACTACCATTGCATGTATTTGGAACTGTAATTGAAAAATATAAAATAAAATTTCAATGAAAAAAATCATTGCTTTTTTCATCTCCACATTCATGACTGGGACCAAGATTCTTCAAAGGATATTGGGAAGGGATGGTCAACAGGTAGGAAAAGACCCAGGATAGAGTAGTATATTATAAAAATTTATAGAGGAAAAGGGAATATCAAGGGGAAGATAATGAATGATAGTGTTAAAAGTTGCAGAGAGGTCAAGAATGATGATCATTAAGAAGTCATTAAGATTAAGAAAATAAGAGATCATTGATAACTTTGGGGAGAGCAAATTCAGTTGAATAGTAAGGTCAAAATCCAGGCTGTAGAGTTAAGAAAAGAATAAAAATAAAAGAAAGGAAGCCATCAATTATAGATAACCTTCTCCTGGAATGTGATCACAAAAGGGATGTGATATAGAATGATAGCTAGAAGGAATAGATGAATGAAATGATACTTTCTGAGGGTAGAGGAGACAATGGATGTTTGTAGGCAGGAGACTGGAGAGATTGAAGATAACTGAAAGAATGGAGATTATGGAGGGGTGATTTTCTCAAGAAGACAGAATGATAAGGGATCACATGTGCATATAGATGGGTTTGCCTTGTAAGGTGGGACTGCCTCTTTTGTGAGATTGAGATAGAAGGCATCTGGGTGATATAAAATGAGAAGGAGAGAATAGGAAGCTCTTGGAGAATGACTTTAATGTTTTCATTGAAATCAGGCTTTCAGCTGCTTAGGCTAGGGGAAGCTATGTAAGATATAAGGAGGAATAAAAATTTTTAAAAAGCTCCTGTGGTGAGTGGGAAATTTACATCAGTTAAGGAGGTGATTGCCTTGCAGCAGTGAGGGCCTATTTGAACTTAAATAACAAGTTAAGAATGAATCTGGTCATCAAAATTTCATTTTTTTTCTTCTGACTTAATTGAGCAGCACATAAATAACAATGAAGGCAGATGATGATGCATTTCAGATATGGTCAATAAGATCAGTCATGAGAGAAGGAGTCAAGGGATTCAAAAGAAGAATACAGTGCTGTTGTTTATTTTTCATTTTCTGATATCTTGACTTGTACATGAATTTTGGGGGTTTAAATAAGGCAGAGTTGTACAAAGTCAACAGTCTCAATCTAATTGAAGTCTAGAGGCAAAACAAAAGTCAAGACAAATGGTGATAGTCTAGAATTCTGTAGATAATCTCTGATTCTTTGATGTCTGACTAAACTCCATGGTGCTTTCTTCTACCACCTTCTCGTCCTTTGAAACTAATTGTTCTCATCTGTCCATTCCACTGAAGTCTATCAGTTATCCTCAACCTGGTTTAGCCCATCTGCCAAGATTGTGTTATCAGGGTGTGGCCACTGTATATGTTACAATTTCTTGAAGTCAAGCCACAAGAATACTATTTGGAGTTGAATTGATTCATCAAGGAGTCAAGATGAAGAAGGGTCAAAGGATTGAAAGTCATGGTCAAGATGAAGAACTGGGTTTGGGGATTGCAAGGCAGAAGTAAAGATGGAATGACAAAAGATTGTGATCAGATAGAGGAATTTTAAAGTTCATGAATAAGGAAACTGGGCTTCTTTGGATAGTGGTAGGACCAAGGGCATGTTATTTCTATGTGTAGTTGATGTAGGATGGAAGAGTATAACATAGGAAACAAGTAAGTTGAAGAGTGGGAAGAAGGGGCATTTGAGGGAATAGAAATGTATATGCTAAAATCCCCTAATATGAAGGGTGAAATTGGGGAGAGGAGAAAAACTGTATGTACCAGGACCTTTATCATTAGGGAAAAAAAGAAGACTCTACTAGAGAGATTGAAGGACAACAGCTATCAGAATTTTTAGTAGGCAACAAATATAGATTGAGTGAAGTTCAGAAGTTTCTAAGTGATAATTGTAGGTGAACTTGGAACTGGAATTGATGAGCAAGGATTATTCCAAAAAACTTTCTGGACCATGAGGTAGACAGAATTAGTGAAAATACAACTGGTGCTGGAAATGGCAGCTAGGGAGACTGTGTTATCAGGAGGAATCCAAGTTTTAGTGGAAACCAGAAGATAAAAATCAGTAGAAAAGAAAAAGATTTAAGAAAAAAGGTCTTTGGTCTTTGTTCAAAGTCCATAATTCTTTCTCTGGATACAGATAGTATTCTCCATCACAGTTACCCCAAAATTGTGTCTCATTGTTACACTGATGAAATGAGAAAGTCCATTAAGGCTGATCATCACTCCCACATTGCTCTTGTGGTATACAATATTTTTCTGGTTCTACTCTTTTCATTCAGCATCAGTTCATACAAATCCTTCCAGGCTTTCCTGAATACCCATCCCTCCTGGCTTGTAATAAAACAATAGTGCTACATGAAGCACATATACCACAGTTTCTTCAGCCATTCCCCAGTTGATGGACATTTAATCAATTTCTAATTCTTTGCCACCACAAACAGGGCTGCTATGAATATTTTTGTACAAGTGATATTTTTACCCTCTCTCATCATCTCTTCAGGGTATAGACCCAGTAATGGTATTACTGGATTAAAGGGTATACACAATTTTTTTGCCCTTGGGCGTAATTCCAAATTGCTCTCCAGAATGAGTTCACAGTTCTACTAACAATATATTAGTGTCCCAGATTTCCCTCATCCCTTCCAATATTTATTATTCTTCTTTCTAGTCATACTGGCCAGTCTGAGAGGTGTGAAGTTGGACTCAGAGATGCTTTAATTTGCAATTCTCTAATAAGTAGCAATTTAGAGCAATTTTTCATATGACTATGGATCGCTTTGATTTCCTTATCTGTAAATTGCCTTTGCATATCCTTTGACCATTTGTCAATTGGGGAATAGCTTGGGTTTTTTTTGAAAATTTGACTCAGTTCTCTGTATATTTTAGAAATGAGTCCTTTGTCAGAAATACTAGTTGCAAAAATTATTTCCCAATTAATACATTTCTTTTGATCTTGGTTACAGTGATTTTGTCTGTGCAAAATCTTTTTAATTTAATGTAGTCAAAATTATCTAGTTTGTTTTGAATGAAGTTCTCTATCTCTTCCTTGGTCATAAATGGTTTCCCTTTCCATAGATATGAAAGGTAAACTACTCCTTGATCTTCTAGTTTGCTTATAATATTTTTTTTTTATGTCTAAATCCTGTTTCCATTTTGATCTTATCTTGGTAAAGGGTGTGAGGTGTTGGTCTAATCTAAGTTTCTTCCACACTAACTTCTAATTTTCCCTGCAGTTTTTATCAAAGAGAGAGTTTTATCCCAATAGCTGGACTCTTTGGGTGTATCAAACAACAGATTACTATAATCATTTCCTGCTATTGCACCTAGTCTATTCCACTGATCTACCACACTATTTCTTAGCCATTACCAGACAGGTTTGAGGACCAATGCTTTATAATATAATTTTAGATCTGGTAAGGCTAAGCCACTTTCTTTTGTACTTTTTTTCACTGAATCCCTGGAAATTCTTGACTTTTTATTTCTCCATATAAATTTACTTACAACTTTTTTTTAACTCATTAAAGTAATTTTCTGGAATTTTGATTGGTAGGGCACTAAACAAGTAGTTTAGTTTTTGTAGAATTGTCATTTTTATTATATTAGCTCTACTTATCCATCAGCAGTTGATGTTTGCCCAGGTATTTAAATCTGATTTTATTTGCGTGAGAAGAGTTTTGCAATTGTTTTGAAAAAGTTCTTGAGTCTGCCTTGGCAGGTAGACTCCCAGGTATTTTATTTTGTCTGAGGTTACTTTGAATGGGATTTCTCTTTCTAGCTTTTTCTGCTGTATCTTGCTAGCCATATATAGAAATGTTGAGGATTTATGAGGGTTTATTTTATATTCTGCTACTTTTCTAAACTTGCTAATTCTTTCTAATAGTTTTTAGATGATTTTTTTTGGATTCTCTAGGTATACCATCATGTCATTTGCAAAGAGTGAGAGTTTTGTCTATTCCTTCCCTATTCTAATTCCTTCAATTTCTTTTTCTTCTCTTATTGCTGAGGCTAACATTTCTAAAATGATATTGAATAGTAGTGGTGATAATGGGCATCCTTTTTTCACCCTTGATCTTATTGGGAATGCTTCTAGCCTATCTCCATTGCATATAATGCTTGTTGATGGTTTCATATAGATACTGCTTATTATTCTAAGGAACAAACCATCTACACTCTAGTGTTTTTAGTAGGAATGGGTGCTGTATTTTATCAAAAGCTTTTTCAGCATCTATTGATTTGATCATATGATTTCTGATAGGTATGTTATTGATATAGTTAATTATACTAACAGTTTTCCTAATATTGAACCAATCCTGCATTCCTGGGATAAATCCTAATTGATCATAATGTATTATCCTAGTGATAACTTGTTATTGTTTTGCTAATTTTTTTTAAAGATTTTTGCATCTGTATTCATCAGGGAGATAGGTCTATAATTTTCTTTCGATGTTTTAACAATTCCTGGTTTAGGTATCAACACCATATTGTTGACATAGAAAGAGTTAGGCAGAGTTATGTCTTCACCTATTTTTCCAAAGAGTTTATATAGAATTGGAACCAATTGTTCCTTAAATGTTTGATAGAATTCACTTGTGAATACATCTGGCCCTGGAGATTTTTCCTTAGGGAGTTCAATAATGGCTTGTTGAATTTTTTTTCTGAGATAGGGTTATGTAAATTTTTAATTTCCTCTTCATTTAATCTAGGCAACTTATATTTTTGTAAATATTCATCCATTTCATTTAGATTATCGAATTTCTTGGCATAGAGTTGGGCAAAATAATTCTGAATTACTACTTTAATTTCTTCCTCATTGGTGGTGAGTTCACCTTTTTTCCATTTATGATACTAGCAATTTGGTTTTCTTTTTTTTTAATCAAATTAACCAAAGGTATGTCAATTTTATTGTTTTTTTCATAGAACCAGCTCTTGGTTTTATTTATTAGTTCAATAGTTTTCTTCCTTTTGATTTTATTAATTTCTCTTTTAATTTTTAGAATTTCTAATTTGGTATTTAATTGGGGGTTTTTAATTTGTTCTTTCTCTAATTTTTTAGTTGCATATTTAGTTCATTGATTTCTTCTTTCTCTAATTTATTCATGTAAGCATTTAAAGATATAATATATCCCTGACAGCCACCTTGAGTGTATCCCATAGGTTTTAGTATATTGTGTCATTATTGTCATTATCTAGGATGAAATAATTAATTTTTTCTCTAATTTGCTGCTTGATCCACTCATTCTTTAAAATGAGGTTATTTAGTTTCCAATTAGTTCTGGGTCTATATCTCCCTGGCCCAGTACTGCATATAATTTTTATTGCATTATGATCTGAGAAAGATGTATTCACTATTTCTGCCTTTCTGCAATTGATCATTAGATTTTTATGTCCTAGTAGATGGTCAACTTTTGTGTAAGTGCCATGTACTACCAAAAAAAGTATATTCCTTTCTATCCCCATTCAATTTCCTCCATAAGTCTATCATATCTAGGTTTTCTAACAATCTATTTACCTCCTTAACTTCCTTCTTGTTTATTTTATGATTCGATTTATCTAAATCTGAGAGTAGGAAGTTGAGGTCTCCCACTAGTAGAGTTTTGCTGTCTGTGTCTTTCTGTAGCTCTTTCAACTTCTCCTCTAAGAATCTGAATGCCATCCCATTGGGTACATACATACTTAGTATTGAAATTACTTTATTAACTATGGTACCTTTTAGGAGGATATAGTTTCCTTCCTTATCTCTTTTAACTCTATCCATTTTGCAGCTACTTTGAGATAAGGATTGCTACCCCTGTTTTTTTCACTTCAGCTGAAGCAAAATATATTTTGCTCCAACCCCTTATCTTTACTCTATATGTATCTCTCTGCTTCAAATGAGTTTCTTGTAAGCAGCATATTGTAGGATTCTGGTTTTTAATCCACTCTGCTATTGGCTTATGTTTTAAGGGAGAGTTCATCCCATTCACATTCAAAGTTATAATTACTAATTCTTTATTGTCCTCCATGCTATCTTCCTTCTGTTTGTATTTTCCCCCTTTATCCATATTCCCCAGTGTTTGTTCCTGAATACCTCCACCTTCATTGTGTTTACCCTCTTAAATCAACCCCGTCCCTTTTTCCCCCTTTCCCTTTTCCCCTTCTTCCATTCCTTCTGTTAGTTCTCCTTTTTCTCCCCCTTCCTGTCCCCGTCCCCCCTCTCCTTTTACCCTTTTAGTGCTTGAAAGATAAGATAATTTCTTAACTTGATTAAGTGTGTCTAAGTTAACTTTAAGCCAAGTCTGACTAGATGAAGATTCAGGTCGTTCTCACCTCCTCCCTAACTCCCCTCAATTACAGTAGGTCTTTTGTACTTCTTAATGTAATGAGATTTATTCCATTCAGTCTCCCTCCAACCTCCCTTCTCCTTACTGAGCCCCTTTTTAAGGAGGTATTGTTTTTAAATCATTCCATCTGAGTCACAGAAAAGTTATGAGTGTCCATTACTTCGGGCTATGCATATTCTCTCTAATAGAGTTACAATTCTCAAGAGTTATGAGACTCTTTCACCCAAATGGGTATATAGCCAGTTTCATCTTATTGTATAGCAGGTTTTTTGTTTTTGTTTTTGTTTTTTTACCTTTTCATGTGTCTCTTGAGCCTCCTGTTTGATATCCAAGTTTTTTATTTAGCTCTGGTCTTTTCATTATGAAATCTTGGAGGTCTCCCATTTCATTAAATGTCCATCTTTTTCCCTGGAAGAGAAGGCTCAGCTTTGCTAGGTAGAGGATTCTTGGCTGCCTTCCAAGCTCCCTTGCTCTTCAGAATATTTCATTCCAGGCCCTTTGATCTCTTAATGTTGCTGTAGCCAGGTCCTGCATAATCTTTACTGTGGTTCCTTTGTATTTAAAATTTTCTTTTTGACTGCTTGCAGAATTATTTTTTTATCTGATAGTCCTGGAATTTGGCCACAACATTCCTTGGTGTTTTTATTTTAGGATCTCTTTCTGGAGGGGAATGATGTATTCTTTCAATAACTATTTTGGCCTCTGGTTCCATGATATCAGGGCAATTTTCCATCACTAAATCCTATAATAGTAAATCCAGGCTTTTTTTTTCTCTTCAGTGTTCTCAGGAAGGCCAATAATTCTCATATTCTCCCTTCTTAATTGATTCCCAAGGGCAGTGGTTTTACTGATGAGGTATTTTACATTTTTTTCTATTTTTTCTATTTTTTGGTTTTGTTTAACACAGTCTTGTTGTCTGATGAAGTCATTAGTTTCTTCCAATTCCATTCTTTTTCTTAGAGGAAAAGACTTTTTTCCCTTTATCTTTTGCACCTTCTTTCCCAGTTGATCCATTCTATTTTTGAACGACTTTTCTATTTGCCCAAATGTAGTTTCCTTTTTTGCATTTGCCCAGTTGAGGATCTGAGAGAATCATTTTCTTTTTGTATTTGTCCAATTGTTTTGTTCCAAGGATTTGTTTTCTTGTTGTGAGATGTTAATTTTCTCTTGAGTTTCTTTACCCAATTTTTCCAATTATTTTTTAACCTCCTTCCTGATTTCTTCAAGGAAGTCTTTCTGGATTGGAGACCAATTCATATTCTCCTCAGGAGTGCTAGATCATTCTGGGTTAGGATCTGTCTCTTCTAAGTATTTCTCCATGGGCCTCCCTTTTCTCTGGACTTTTTTCATCTCGTGCTAGGGGTGGGGAGCTGACTCTCAGAGGTTTGCTTTTGAGGATCCTAGAGGCTTTTGTTCACTTGTCTTAGTAATTCCAAGGGTCAACCAGTAGGGGGTGCTGGTTGCTTTATCTGGAGTGAAGTCCTCAGCAGCAGGGCCTGAGTTGACCTTGAAAATTATTAATTATTATTATTATTATTATTATTATTATTATTATTATTATTATTATTATATTTTGGGTCTATTTTTTTGGTTTTTGCAGGACAGTAGGGTTGGGTGGCTTTGACCTGGGTCACACAGCTGGGTGATTGTTGGGTGTATGGGGCTGGATTTGGGCTTAGGTGCTCTTGGATCCAGGGCCAGTGCTCCATCTACTGTACTACCTGGCTGCACCTATTATTATTATTATTACTGTTATTATTGTTACTATTATTATTTTTAATTTTAATTTTTTTCTCTTTCCTTTATCGCTCATGTGGGTCTTTATTTTTTTGGGGGAGGGGTATTATGTTTACTCTTAAACAAGAATATTTTAGTAATGTTTAAAAAACAGCATTTGTACAAAATAAGAATAAATAAATTAATTAAAAAAAAAGAAAATTGGGTTGGGCCCTAGGGGAGGGAGTTAATCTCTTTCTGTTGAGTGAGCTCTGCCACCCTGAGGGGGTGGGGGGGTTATTTATTGTTTTTTCTGGGCAAAGGGCTCTACTGAAAGTATGGAGCTCAAGTCCCCGGCCCAGCTGGTTGTTCTCCAGTCTTGCTCTGAGACTCTGTGCTGGAACTCACTGTCCCTTAGCTCTTCTCCCCCTGGCCAAAGACTCCACAGCTAAAGCTGGATCTCACAGCCACCACTCACCTAATTCTTCACTGCTGAGGCTGACCTTCTGGCCTCCCCCCAACTGCCGTCCCCAGGTCCCCAGAGCTGATCCTCTGCTCTCATATCCAGGTTCACCCATGGTCCCTTGAGATAGACCTTCTTGGTAGGTGATCTTCTAAGTTTCTCTTTCTGGGTTTTGTTTATTGAATTTCTATTAAGAGGTGTCTCTCATGTTATTTCTGAGGGGAAAGAGAAAGTACTATCACAGTGTCTGTCTTTTTCTCTGATATTTTGGCCCTTTGCAGAGACCTTGGTGTTTTAAAGATAAAATTCTTCCCAGGATGCATTTTGTTTGAGGTCACACCTATTTAGTGATTGAGACTGGGTAAGAAATGAGGCAAAAAATTAACTCTTTTACCTAGGAAAAAAATCTTGGAGGGAAAAACATGCCAAAGAACATAGTGTGATAGAATGCATAGACTAAAATAAGGATATGGGAAATGGGAATAAAGGATTAGGCATTAGGAATCAGAGAACTGGGTTTAAATACAAGGTTTTTGGGTTCCGAAGAGCAAGTAGATGGGACAGTGGATAGATCATCTGGATAGAGTACTGGACATCTTCCTGAATTCAAATCTAGCCTCAGACATTTATTAGCTGGGTGACTCTCAGCATGTCAGATAAACCTTTTCACCCCAGTTTCCTTAATGAACTGGAGAAAGAATTGACAAACTACTCCAGAATCTCTGCCAAGAAAACCCCAAATGGAGTCATGAAGAGTAGAACATGACTAAAAAAAAATTGAACAATGTTCATAATCTGCGAAATAGTGTAGGACTAGATGAGAGTTCATTAATCATTGCTTCTTAGCAACATTCAGGAGGATTATCATCATCACTAGGGTTTGGATTCAGAGTGGAATCCTCTCAGAGTGTTGGAAAATTCAGGCTAAAAGGACCAGAAACTGGTTAGGTGGGAAGGTGTCTCTCTGTTTCCTGTAATCAGTGAGTCACTTGCAAGTGGGAAGAGAGACCAAGCCGGAGAATGAGTTCTGCACCAAAGAGAACTAGAAAAATTTGCCTACCTTTGAATGTTTGATAAATAGTAGTTTCAACAGCAGAGTCCAACTCAATGACAACATGCCTAATTACCAATCCTGTGAGTTGTTTTATGTTCTAATGAGGTCTGTGTATCAATCCCCAAGCAGATTTTAACAATACATATAAGTGGATACTGAAATTTGAAGTTCTTTTGCACATTTGTGAATCTTTTACATGTACTTCTTGTATGTATAGGAGTAAATTGCCCATCTCATCTCTGATTCCTGTTTTATATTAAGTACCCTTTTCCTCTTTCCTCAACCCTTTTGAGGAAGCATGGGATATAATTCTCAGTCTAAAGTTTTAAATAAATTGTCTTCAGGTCATTAGTTAATGAGAGCAAGTAAAGGAAGTTTAGCCCCTCTCCTTAGAGACTCCCAAGTACTGAGCTCAGTTTAAATAACTTTTCTTGGGAAAAACCTGGGAGTAGCACAGAGCTCTAACTAAACTACCCCTTTGATCACAGCAATACTTCCTCAGGGTTAGACTGTCACTGAACTGAAATTTCTCCTTTTCTGGTGGAGGAGAGACAGTGTGTGGTAGTATTTAGAACAGTGAAAGGGGAAACCAGAGACCTATATTCCATACTTGCCTACCCAGCTGAAGGAGTGATGTCTGTTCTTTATCCCAGTATTTTTTCTACTTTCTAATAGCAAAAACATACCTGGATTCTCATTTCCTAAGAGTCTATTGACTTATTGGACCTTCTTTGTCTCCCTTCAGTCTTAAAATTTTGGGAAGATTTGAGTTTTAGTGGCCAAGGGCCTTTATGTGAGTCAATGGTATAAAATTAATGCTAAAAAAAGAAACTAAAAATAATGCTGTGCTTAACTACATTCAGACAGCATAGTGTCCAGTGTAAAGGAGGAAATAGTTCTTCTGCCTTGGTCAGAAGACATCTGGAGTAGGGGGTGGCTAGGTGGTGTAGTGGATAAAGCACCAGCCCTGGAGTCAGGAGTACCTGGGTTCAAATCTGGTCTCAGACACTTAATAATTACCTAGCTGTGTGGCCCTAGGCAAGCCACTTAACCCCGTTTGCCTTGCAAAAAAACCTAAAAAAAAAGAAGACATCTGGAGTCTTGAATTCTATTCTAGGCAACACATTTTTGAACAAGAAAAGGCACACTAGAGATTTCTAATGAAGGGCAATAAAAATTGTGTGACTGGAGAATATTTCATGTGAGCAATGGTTAAAGGAACTGGGGTTGTATAGCATGGAGAAGAAAAAATTGGGAAAGTTTAGTGAGTGTGAGTGTGTGTGTGTGTGTGTGTGTGTGTGTGTGTGTGTGTGTGTGGAGTTATGGACATTATATCTGCCTTCAGGTATTTGAAATATCATCTTATAGACAGGCAATGTTTGTGTTATAATGGCTAGAGAGCTAATAAGACCTGGCTTTGAGTCCTACCTGGACAAATTATTTAACCTCCATAAATCTTGCAGACAATTCTTTAAGACTGTAGGTTAGGGGCAACTAGGTGGTGCAGTGGATAAAGCACTGGCCCTGGAGTCAGGAGTACCTGGGTTCAAATCTGATCTCAGACACTTAATAATTACCTAGCTGTGTGGCCTTGGGCAAGCCACTTAACCCTGTTTGCCTTGCAAAAACCTAAAAAAAAAGACTGTAGGTTGAGGAGACTTTTTTCCATCTGGAAATTTTCTCTGCTAATACAATCATAGGTCCATTCCCTGTCCCCATCACATAAAAGAATTCATTATGTTGTTTTTGGTCTCAATGGAGAAAATCAGGACTAACGTGTGTAAGTTGAAGAATAGCATTGTATAGACATGGTATGAGGGAAAAATAAAAAAAAATAACAAGGAAATTAATAATTTAGACAATTATTTAGAAAATAATTTAGAAAATTCTTCCCTCAGAAGGAAGTCATTTTCCCTTCATTGTCTTTAGGCAGAAGCTATGTGAATATAGTTGTAAGGGATGCTATTTGAAGAGATTCTTTGTTAGTTGTAGGTTGGGCTCAAAACAGGGTTTCTTAACTTTTAAAATTTTTGTTATGAGCAACTTTGAACATCTGGTCAAGTTTAAAGATCACTTCTAAGAATAATGCTTTTAAACATATTAAAATAAAATAATGGAGGATTGCAAAATAAAGCAATTACATTAAAATATATCTGTACACTTATTTCCTTTTAAAATTCATGGACTCTCTAGCATCTAACCACAGACTCTTTGGTTCTGTGGAAGTAAGGTGAAGTTTAAGAATGCCTGAACTGGGGGCGGCTAGGTGGCGCAGTGGATAGAGCACTGGCCTTGGAGTCAGGAGTACCTGAGTTCAAATCTGGCCTTAGACACTTAATAATTACCTAGTCGTGTGGCCTTGGGCAAGCCACTTAACCCCATTGCTTTGCAAAATCTAAAAAAAAAAAAAAAAAAAAGAATGCCTGAACTAGACGGTATCTGAGTCACTTCCAATACTGACTGAGATTCTGTGATTTCACAACTTTGACTGAAATTGATCTCTCTTCCCATATCACCCACTATATTTGGTCCATCTCTCCCCCAAATCAATTCCATCAAATATAGGAGTCAAATGTAATCCAAGAAACAAAATGCCACCAAATAAGATCTAGCACTTTTATTGTAAGCATACCTGAAAACCATGGACTTTTCTCCAATAATTCTTTTTTTTCATGGACTTTTAACCTATGAAAAAATTGAAAATCAAAAATATTTCACAGAGGTAATAGCCTAGTATTAATAGCTATCTAGGAGAACTGCACAGCAGGAAGGAACTTTGTTCACAGGACATCTACATGTGAGGAGGAAGTTGTAACTCAGCTCCCTTGGGATCTTTAAAGGTCTGCCTACTTCTGCACTGTTTAAGCAGCCCAGATTCACTTGTCCTTGGTTCAGTAAAAGGCTAAGTGAAGTCCATTTAGCCTCATTGTGTGTTTTGCACTGGCTGTTGCAATCCTCTAAAGTTAGGCTAGCCAATTGCATGCTGGTTTCTTATTTCATTGGGAGGAAAAGTTAGACAGAGAGTGGTCTTTCCCACTTTTATAAGATCTCCTACTGAACCTCTGACAGAGATGGGATGAGAATTAAGTAAGGTAAAGTCACACTTTTTTTTTTTTAATCTAAGAAAAACTTCTATTGACTTAAAAAAAAACAAACTAATAGCAGCCCAAATGTTTTCTGTATTAGAATTCTAAAAATTCAGATACATACAGGTAAGCCCATATCTCTGTAGGAATTTCTGTTATGATATACTTTAAAAAAGAATCATTCAGTCTCCACTCAAAAGACCCCTTTTTTGGGGGGGACCTAATACCTTTAGAAGCATTGCAGTTTTTAGTACCTTGGGAGGGGGTTGATATGGTCCTGGTGATTGGAATTCATTAAAGGTAGGTATTGTCTCCCTTACCATCTCCTTTCTTATATAAGAGAAAAATAGTTTAACAAAACAAATGGACAGAGCTCCTTCAATATTTGCTTTAACTTTGATTAGATTTTCCCATTTTTTTAAATTTGGAAACTCCAAATACATTGACCATTTAGTTATCTATTGGACAGTTACTTTTGTTCATTCATAGTTTTATACTATATATATATATATATTATACATATATACACATATAATTATCCTAGATACATATTCTGTATATACATGCATATTTGTGTATATGTGTGTATACATATAAATATATATGTATGAATGTATAGATGGGTATGTATAAAAATAAGTCTATATGTCCATCTCTAGATATCATGGTAATGACAGTTTTTTCCAGAGATATTTGTTCAAATCCCCTTTGCCAAACAGTTTCTCTTCCTAATCTAGCTACCTAGATATAGTTAAAGGAAAAGATGATCCTATTCATTTTTATGTAATGGAAATTATTTACTTGGATCATGGGGATCGTAGAACTAGTAGGGATATTGGAGGTTATGTCTAATGCAGTCATTTTACAGATGAGGTAAACAGTCCCAGGGAGCAACTTGGTCAAAGTAGCCAAACTGAGACTAACTTGACTAAATGCTAACTCTTTTCCCAATATATCCTTTTGGTTACTTTTCTCATTTGAGTGGTTAATAATTTTTCTCCAACCATAGTTATGAGAAGTATGCCCTGTTCCTTTCAAATTATTTTATAATATTAGCTTTCATGTTTATGGCAGATATTCATTTATAACTTATTGTTATATATGGTGTCAGATACTGGTCCAAATTTAATTTCTGCCAAACCACTGTAGTTTCCTGAGCAGTTTGTCTCAAATAGAAGAGTTCTTACCTTAGTAGTTTGTATCCTTGAGTTTATTGAACACTAGACTGCTGGGTTAAATTATTTCTGGTCTTTTTTATTTGGTTTGTTCCACTGATCTACTCTATTTATATAAAAAAATCAGTGCCAAATAGTTTTGGAAAACATTACTTTTTAATATAACTTGAGATCTGGCAATGCTGGGTTCTATCCATTACTTCTTTTTTCCATTAGATTTTAATTTTTTTTCTTTCCCCCACATACATTTTATATAATTCCATTATCCTCTGTTATCTGCTCTAAAATTATCCCTATATTCAACTCCCGTTCATCATCAATAGTTTCTTCCAAGTTAGATAATTGGGCAAGAAAGATCTGGTAAATCAGGAACACTGAGGTGTTATTAGTAAATGCTGGTTCCAGGAATATTCAAATATTTTAAAACATTTAGCAGTGGCAATGGAAAAGGAGACAGGAGAAATGAGTTTTACTCATTTTATGCATGATATTGGTCTTAAGACTGAACCTCCCTGTGATTCAGTCACCTCACCTCTAAAATAGTGGGAATATTATTTTACCTGCATGAAGTTAGGGGCTAGAAAGATTTTCAGTTCTACAATCTCTGACTCTGTGCTTAAAGTGACAGAGCTCACCCAAAGGAAGGGTTAAATGCTGAAATTTCAGGACCTGTGGCAGGTGAACAGGGAAGCTATGCGGGAGCAAAGATAACTTCCATAGCCCAGAACCTGCTCCTCTAAGCTCAGCTTTTCTACTTACATTAAGACCTTCCCTTCTCAGAATGTTTGGAGCCCTATACCTATTAAGGAATATTTACTGAACGTTGAGGATTCTTAGTTTGTAATAGGGACATACTTGCAACTTAGTAGTAGATTCCCTGAGGCATTCAGAGTGTTAATATGATACCAAGGGACATCAAACTTTGGGGTTAAATGGCTTTCCCAAGGCTACACAGCTAGGTAATTATTAAGTGTCTGAGGATGGATTTGAACTCAGGTACTCCTGACACCAGGGCCGGTGCTTTATCCACTGCACCACCTAGCCGCCCCTGTTCTTTCATTCTTATAATGTCTGGTATACAGTATATGCTTACTATATTCTCATTCATTTAACCAACAAGAACTAATTTTCTCTGTCTCCTTTTTTCCCTTCCTTGAGGAAACTCTTCAGATATCTGTTCCCTGGTGAAATCTCTGATCTAGTGTATTATTGCGGCCAACCTGGAGGGTGTGGAGGCAGAAACAAATCCAGGGTTTTCTACTCTTCCTTTCTTTTGAGGCTCTGTAAACACCTTGGCTATGATACCTTATTACTATTGACTGCCAAATAACTTCTATTCTTGTTCTCAGAGGGTTTTCAGAATTCACTTCAGAGATAATGAAAGTGCTGTATAAAAGCACATATGCTCCATAAATTTTTTGGGATAGCAGAAGTTTGTGGGAGGGGGAAGGGAAGAAAGAGAAGCACTCATCTAAGCATCCAAGTTGTAATGATTTCCATTGAGGCATTTTGGAAGCTATTTCTAGATAATAGATATGTGTAGATATAATATATGTGCATGTTTACTAAGTACATATATGTCTATGTGCTGTAAATATCAATCTAGAACTCTTGGGATAAATTATCTAGGTTCTACATTTTCTAAATGATGTAGAGTAAATAAGGTCTTAGGTCAAAGAAAGATTAAGCCTTGAGTAAGTACTTACTATCCACTAAATACTGTGTTAAACAATGGTTGTACAAGGAAAAGGGGAAAAAATATCCCTTTTTCCAAAGATACTTTCTCAGTATCTACTAGGAGAGATAACACACAAACAACTATGTACAAATAAGACACATACAGACAAAACAGTAGAGATAATTACAAAGAAAAGGCACTAAAATTAAAGAAAATAGATAGCCTTCTTGCAGAAACTTGAATTTTAGCTGGGACCTTAAAGAATTTAGTAAGGGGGGAATTAGGCGGTGCAGCGGATAGAGCACCAGTTCTGGAGTCAGGCAGAACTAAACTGAAATCCAATCTCAGACACTTAATAATTGCCTAGTTGTGTGACCTTGGGCAAGTCACTTAGCCCCATTAACTGAAATAAATAAAATGAAAAAGGAGATAGACAGTCCAGGCAACAGAGACAAGGAGGGAGAGAAATCCAGACATGGGAGAAAAGAGTCAGTGAAAATGCTCCAAGTCTGGTGAAACTGTTTCTAGTTTAAGGAACAATAAGGAAGGCAGAGTCACTGGATCATAGAATGTGTGGAGGGAAATCGGATGTCAGAAGACTAGAAGGATGTGGGAAGATCAGGTTATTAAGGACATTAAAAGGAAACAAAGAATTTTGTATTTGATCCTGGAAGTGATAGGCAGCCACTGAAGTTTATTGAATGAAAGAGGGCAGGGGAAGAGGGTAACATGATCAGACCTTTAGGAAGATCAATATGACAGCTGAAAGGATTGTAGTAGGGAGAGACTTGAGAAATGGAGGCCAACATACAGGCTATCAAAAAAGTCCAGGTGTGAGGTGATGAGTTTATTGAGTAGAGGAACGATATGATTAGACCTGCACTTTAGAAAAAAAATCATTTTGAAAAAATGTGAAGGATGGATCTGAGAGGGGCAATCTGCAGGCAGGGAGAGCAATTAGGAGTGTCTTGCAATACTCCAGGTGAAAAGTGACAAGGACCAGACCCTGGGTGTAGTTTATGTGAGTGAGAAGGGGATGGATGTGAGAGATGTAGAGATTACAACAATCTAAATTGGTAACTGAATGAATATGTGAAGTGATTGACAGTGCGGAGTTAAGGATAACATGAGTTGTTAACTCAAGTTGTGAGTAACTGGAAGCATGTTGATGCCTTATATCAAAATATAAAGTTCAGAAAAGGGATTTTTTTTTGTAAGAAAGATAAACGCTTAACCAATTTGAAGTAATACAATAATTATTTTTTAAAGTAACTATTACATACAAGGCACTGCCCTAAGTGTTGGGGCTACAAATAGAAGGAGAAGAGGTTCTGGTCCTTAAGGAGCTTACGCTTTATTGGGGGAAAGTAGCAACAACATATAAAAGGAAGCCAAAAAATAAGAGGGAAGGACTAACCAATATCCAAGAGAAGGAGAATGACTACACCTTAGGAACAAGTCTATATACATATGTATATAGACTTACACACATTTATACATATACATAAGTCTATTCACACACACACACACACACACACACACACACACACACACACACACACACACATATATATACCTACACTGATATATATATATAAACATATATAGTTATACATTATTCAATTATATATATTATATATCATATAGAGATGATGATCAAACCTAAAGGAGTTGATGATATCATTAAATAAAACATAAAGAGAAAAAACATTATGATTTATGTCTGAATCAGAATACATTCATATTTTGAATATGTTATGGATGATGAACTAGCAAAATAGACTGAAAATATTATTTTAAAATTGTGGAGAATATATCACAAGAGAGCAATGTCACAAAATCCCAGAGTCTAGGAAGTATCCAGGAAGAAATATTAGTTATATGTTATCAAATGCTACAAAGAGATCAAGAAATGATTAAAATTAAGAAAAAAGACCAAAAGCTTACAACAGATTGGAAATTAAGAGATCATTGGTAACTTTGGAGAAAGTTATACATACTGCAACTTTCTATATCACTTATTAACTAGGGTATTCTTTTGAATATCAAATGTTTATGTAGAAAATATACATGGAAAAGAACCCTCATACTGATTTAACACTAGTATATAATATTAAGGATAAAATGTTGCTTATATAAAGATATAATTCTGTTCAAAGTCAAACATTAAAGTGAGTTGTGTCTCATTAGTAGAATTAACATTGCCACTATGATGATGAATTTGTAGGTCTTGGAGCAAAGATATCTATTCAATATTTGAATTCTTGGACTCTTAAAGACTATTTCTTACAAAATCCTCACAATGACCCTAGACTCCCACCCACTTCTTTCACAACCAACCAAATGGCTCCCATAAGCATGATGGGTGCAATTGTCTTGTTTTTCCAGGGCTCAAAGCTCTACCTAACATCTTATCTCCTTACCTCCTCCTGCTTTTTAGCATCCCTTTATGTATTTAATGTTGGTAAAATCCAACATTTAGATTCAAGTTATCAGTTTCACGTGGATGAGACATGAGTTTGAGGCAGAAATTTGTCTGAAAAGTAGGACTTTTAGGGGTATTCAAGATTAATAAGAGTCAGCAGTATGACATGTCAAATTTAAAAAACTTAGTATGATTTTGAACTGAATTAAGACAAGCATCAGTTCCAAGATTAAGCCGGTGACAATCCCTCAGTACTCTGTTCAGGTGTGAACACATCTGGAGTGTTTCAATACTTCTTTTCTTGTAATTAAACTTTAGAATATCCAGAGGAGAGAGCAGGATTGCAAAGGGTATTGGGGTCCATATCATATGAGGATGAGCTGAAGAAACTGGAGATGTTTATTTTAAGGAAGAGAAGATATAGCAGGACAAGATAGTTGCCTTCAAATATTTGAAGGATTTTCATAAAATTAATTTAAATTTCCTCTGTTTGACCCCAGATAATAAAACCAATAGCAATGAGTGACAGTTGCATAAAGGTAAATTTGGGTTTAATACTGGGGAAAAACAAGAACAAAAACACATAGTACCTAAAGCAGTCCAAAAGTGGACATGATCAGCTCAAGAATTAATGAAAGCTAGAGGACTCAGTGTTGGATTTGGAGTCAGGAAGATGAGTTTAATTTCTACCTCATAAACTAGTTATATGACTTTGGGTAATCCAATTAACTTCACTGATCCTCAGTTTTCTGAGATACCATGTAAAGTGCTCTGTAATAATAATAATAAATAATAATGATAACAATAATAATAAAACAATAAAACAACAATACTACTACTACTACTACTACTACTAATAATAATAATAATAATATCTTCCTATTAGAAGATTTCAAGCAGAAGCTCAAAGACTACTTATTGGATATGGTTGAGTATGCTTTTGGTATATGGTATAGTAGAGAATCCTTTTAAAATATGGATTAAAATAATTAGCCATCAAGGTTACTTCTAACAATGAATTCTATTATTGTGTCAAGATTTTTTCTCTAATCCATGTCTTCTTATTCTAAATGCATGACTCTTTTGCTACCTACACTGTCAGCTGACCAATGCCTGGGCATAATCTTTGGATTTTTGTTTTTCCTCCATGATGTTCATTTGTTATTGGGTGGTCAGGGATGATTTCCTTTTATATAATTGTTAATTAATTTATTTTCCTATCTATTAGAATAATTCTAATCTAATTATTCTCTATCCTTGGAAGTTCTGAAAATTTGATCTCTTGATAGATGAAATTTTAAGTAAGGAGAACTTTTACTTTGGACTTCATTTCAACCAAAGAGGGAAAATTGGTGAAATGGAAGTTATAGGAACCTTGGAGAAGGACAAGGAAAATTTGTATAAGGAAAGGATAAGAATATTAAACAGGGACAAACAAGTAACTCATGTTTCAAAAAAGATTTCAAAACTATTTAGAGAAAATGATGGTAGACTCTCTCAAAGGGGAAGATGATTGAAGAAGACAGGGAGACAGCTCTAAAAAGATGAAATTTTGACAAAATAATTATAAATTATTCCTATGAAAAAGAACATGGAAAATATTTAAAGAAACAAAAGTGTCTCCCAAGATAACTCTCTGAAGTAGTAAAGGTACTGATATTATTCTACTCAACCTCTGGAGTAGAATCTGTAGCAATGAGAAGTTATAAGGAAAGAAGTTTCATCATCATATAAGGAATGGACTGTCTTGAAGGTGGTATTGAGGAGGAGTTTGGAAAGATGGTAGAATAGGTTAGAAAATTCTAAGCTCTCCAAATTTCCTTCACAAACTAGACAAAAAGTTCCTTTTTCCTGTTGAAAAGAGATGATGATGATGATGATGATGGTCATCATCATCATCATTATCATGAATACTGCAACTGATGGGGATACTAGTATTCACATATCATAGAATGGCAAAAATAAACAAGAGTTGGAGCAGAATAATGGTACTCCTTGGATAACTGGAGAAGATCAGAAGAACTCTCCTGGTACTGAGATTACAAACAACATGAAAAAAGAATAACTCCACTATGATAGAGCCACAATTGCAATTATACAAGACCTTTTAGTAACTACATTAAAAGACCACAGGTCATGGAATACTATATAATCAAAGAGCAAAAGAACTGGAATTGTGACAGAAAATATCATACTCAGAAAAGCATAATCCTGAATGGAAAAAAAATGGACATTCAAAAAATTGTCAGATTTTTCAGGATTTTGATGTAAAAAGATTTGAATTTAATAGAAAATTTGACATATAAGATCCAAGAGAAATAGAAAGTAAACATCAAACACTAATTGCAAAGCAATTCAATAAGGGCAAATTGTATACTATTTATTATTGGAAATGTAAACCATATATCTAAGATTGCCATTGACAATTGGATAGTTTGCAAGAGATATTGGGGTAGAGCTGAGTATGATGTGATTTTAAAAAGTAAAATGGTATGGGAAAAGATAAAAGAATAATTATACAAATGTAGTATGATGAAGTACTGAAACAGGAATTAGATGGGGAAGGAAGACTTGTAGTTCTACTTTCTTCAAGAATGTGTTTAAGAGGGAACAATGCATATATCTAGAAGAGTACAAAAGCCTTCTAAATTCAGAAAGTAATAAGAAGGTAAGAGGATAGGGAGGGTACTGAGTTAGAGGATGGGGAAATGGATGAAGGGAGTATAGAAGGGTGTGTAAGGGAAGGATTCTTGGGGGGGTAGGTTAAGCAACAGGAGGACAAGGTCATGGGTAGAAGTAAATCAGAGCCATGAAGAGGAATTGTTGCTTTTAGAAAATGTTATTAAAATGAGAGGTACACACAAACCAAAATAAAGCTCAGTAGAATTTATTATGTTAAAAAAAAGCAGGGGTACTAATCATGATCTCAATGAAGATAAAACTAAAATAAATTTAATCAAAAGAGAAAAATGAATATTACACTATATTTCAGAAATATTAATTAATATTTTGATTATTCAAAATAACTAAAGAGTATAAGGTAGAAATATTGTTATAGTCATGGGAATAATGAGCTAGTGGATTTAGAAAACTTTGGAAAAACTTGGACTTTTGAAGGAAGTGTCTATCTACCTTCAGAAAAACAGAGGATAAATGGAAACAAGTATGGTATGGCCCTACATATATATGTGTATAAAAGTATATTTGTGTGGTTATAGATAGTTATAAATAAGTATGTGTATATTTATATAAATGTGTGAGCATGTGTGTACACAAATATATAAATGTGTATATAAGTGTGTGTGAAGATATATGTATGGAAATGTATACACGCACATGTATATAAAGTTGTGCATTCATATATGTCTATATGTATTGTATATGTGTGCAAACACACACATATATTATATATATATTATATGTATATATATATATATGTCTTAATTGTAGCCTTATTTGACAGGTAAAGTAAAAATGTACAACAGGGAACAAAAGAACGCCTACAAGGAAGCAAAATAAAGATGTATAATTTTGAACACAATGTAAAATATTTTATGATAAAAATTTTCTTGAAATGGAAATTTATTGTTTATATTTTGAATGTCTTTTACATTCTGCTGTAAACATGGCATTTTTTCTTTTCTTATTTTGTATTTATGTTTAAAATTTTAATAAAAAAGTATTAAAATAAGAGAAAGTAGTGTTGAGTTCCTAATTGTAAAGGTATTCTAGAAAGTGTTTCATGATAATTCATTTGATGGGGTTTGATTAGATGGATGTGAGGTTTTTATAACTCTCAGATTGATTCTATGATTAAAATGAGCACATTGTTACATGGTTCATCAACTATATGTCTGCATACACATTTGTATATGTGTATAGCCTCTTATTTGAGTAGGGATTGGCCTAAAAGTCTATTGAAATACATTCCAACTTTAGAATCCCATTTTTCTGAGAAAAGTTAATGTTTTTATTGAACTAACAGTTCAATTATTTTGTCATATGCTTTGCACCAAAAGACTTTTTGGATAAGATACTTCATTTGTATTTAAATTCCAGTGTTAGATGTATTCCATATAGAGGGTGATGATTGACCTATCAGCAACAGATCAAATTTATAAATATATGCAAAGCACTAGGGATACAAAGATAAAATTAAAAATAGTTGCTGCTCTGAAGGAGCTTCCATTCTATTGGAATAAATGAAAGCCACATTAAAAAAGCAAGTATAAATTAATTGAACAAAGGAAGGAATACATAAGGCTAAGGGAATCTAGAAAATAAGTGGTACATGGGTTGAATCTTGAAAGAAGTTAATAAATAAATCAACAAACAGTTATTAAACATTTAATAAACAACCAAAATTGCAGTACTTGCCCTTGAGGAGTTACAGTCTAATAGAAATGCACAAAAAATAAAGAAATATACTTAGAGAAGGGGGTTTTGATTTTAGAAGTCACAGGGACAATAAATGGAGACATAGGAGAGAAGATTGTCATTTTTTCCAGTGGCATGAGAGTAGAAATTTAGTTATTGTTTTCAGGATAGTAAGAGAAGGGAGGAAATGTTAAAGGCTATCAGGGCAAATGGCAAAGTGTCTCTCTGCTGAGTAGGTCTCGTAATCCTGATGATTGTTGTATGTGAAATATGGTCTGGAGTAGGTCTTGTAATCCTGGTGATTGCTGTATGTGAAATATGGTCTGGTTAGATAGAGTAGGTTAATGTAAATTTTCACTTATCCACTAATCAGTATAGTTTAGTACTGTTTATTTCTAGAGTTGATTGATTGTCTATCTTTCCATTTCTGGGAATGGAGGAGGAATGGTTTCTGGAGGTCCATGTCCTATGAAGTCTGGGCTTGGTGACAATTCAAGGCAATAACAGAACAGATGACAAGATACTTGTGCTGGGCAAAACTTGGTGCCATTGAACATAGTAAATAAGAAGTGACTAACAGATATTTATTGGTGTATTGACTAATGATAGCTGAATGAGAAACTAAGGATTCCCTAGGGACAGAATAGGAACCTTAGAAAAATAAGATTATTATCTTAAATCAGAGGTTCTTATCTTGGGGCATTTGAACTTAAAAAAGAAATTCCTATACCTATACACCTACTTGGTTTTGTTTATAATCCTATGCATATTCACTTAAATAAATTATTCTGAAATGGGGACTAACTTTGCTAAACTGCTAATGGTGTCCATGACATACAGTTTAGAATTCCTTATTAGTAAGAAATGGGGACGCAATTCTGGGCATGACCAAAGCAAAGAACCTGAACTTCTGGCAACCAGAAAAATCCTTATATATCTCTCCTGTGTCATTTAAAGAAAAGAATTGCCATCTTGAATTCTCATGTTCATCATAACTGCACCCCCCATCCCACTCATTTTACCTCTTTTATCCTTCAAGGCATATCCATTACTTGGACCAGTAGTCCCAGTGTACAGGGAGTAGGTACTATCACTTATGAAATGAGATATTTTTTAAGATTTCCTCCCCACCCCCACTCCACTCCCACCTCTCCTGACTTTCACTCCAAACTCCAGAAGTAGAAGTGACCTCAGATTCCTGGGATA
The DNA here is from genome assembly GCF_037893015.1 of Macrotis lagotis. Lineage (NCBI taxonomy): Eukaryota > Metazoa > Chordata > Mammalia > Peramelemorphia > Peramelidae > Macrotis > Macrotis lagotis. Next base: position 752,665,335 of record NC_133658.1, read on the forward strand.
TATACTCCAGACTGGTTGACTTCAGAAGATCACTAAGAAAGAAACCATTCAGAATTTAATTGTAATGAGCTCTCATGACTAAGTGGTCTTTTATTAGCCTAACTGGAGTCCCATGTGTCAGGAGAGACCACCTCCCTCCTCCTGTTTTGCCTCCTGGCCCTTCCCCATTAAAGTGAAATATGGCTTTAATATAGTCCCACCTGGGGGGAGTGCTGTCTGAGTCAGCAGTCCTCCTTGTCCACCCTCCCCCAAACTGGGCTGCCTCTTGTTTCCTGGCAATTTGGCAGCTTTCTGAAGGGTCAGGTGAGGTTTCAGTCCAATGGGAGCAGTGTATCTGCGAATCAAAACTAAGTAGTTAGAGACTTCTGCACCAGCTTCATGTAAGGAAAAAAAAAAAAGAGGTTGTGTGTGTGTGTGTGTGTGTGTGTGTGGTGTGTGTGTGTGTGTGTGTGTGTGTGTGTGTTGTGTGTGTGTGTGTGTGTGTGTGTGTGTGTGTGTGTGTGTAGGGAGACAACCATCCTACTGAACAATGGGTTTAAAATTCTTTCATTCAGTCTCTACTTGTGAAAAGTGTAGGATGAGTAGTTCCAGAAACCCTAGCGTAACCTTTCAGAGGCCTCCAAAGAGCCCTAGAACATGGCTAACCTGGGGTCTCTGACTGGTCTGGGTTGGGAACACCAGTCATAAGGAATAGGGTTAAAAACCACAGCTTTGAAGCTTCTCATTAAAGAAGAGTACCAGAACAACCAGAAGCAAGACACCTCTTGGATCCAAACTTTCCTTCGTTCTTTTAACATCTGCATCAAGCCTGCACCTAAAAATAGAGAAGTTCAGAAATTAATAAAAACAACAACAGCAACAACAATAACTAACATTTATATCGTGTTTACTATATGTCAGGCACTTTGAAATGATTATCTCTTTTAATGCTCATACCAACCCTGGGATGTAGGTGCTATTATTATTCTCATTTTACAGATGAGGAAACTGAAACAAAAAGAAGTGAAATGACTTACCCAGGATCACATGCAAGTATTTGAACCTAGTTCTTTTTGATTGCAATTTCAGTACTCTGTCCACTGTGTCCTTAAATCTTGGGAATCTCTAGACAATGGGATTTATCAGTATCAAGGGGGTCAGGAAGAGGATACTATTTTTTTTTTGTGATGATTTTGGTTAGGTGTTTCCCTGATAGTCCCTAAGAACAAAGGTTTTTTCCTTTTGTTTTTTTTTCCTCTTGCTATTTCCATCCTCCCCTCTCTTCTAGAGAATTGAGAGTACATATTGAGTCACCTGTGCCAGAAGACTTGGACAGATTTTCTTTTCAAATCCATTGAGACCATATGTTCTCCTGTAATTCTGAAGCACTTAAATTCCTGAGCAAGGTGTTCTTACTATTGCACGTCTATTGTCCCATGTTACTAATCAACTCCAAACTATAGTTTATCCGTATCTCTATTTCTCTATGAGCGTTAACCTTGAAATTCTGTGGTCAGCGTTCATTTAGCATTCTGAGCTCATCTCTCTTGTCCCTTGGGGCGTCAGCCCTTCTTAGAAATTTCTTCTTAAATAGCTGAGGGTCTATATACTTTTGGGAAAAAGACTGGTTGGAATCCAGAGTCCAAAGACTCTATCTTTGAGATCTCTTGTCTGAAACCATTGTTATTCCACTCTCATCTGGAAGTGATCTTTCTCATAGTACTTTAGACTCTTCTTATGATTCATTTTTCATATTTGAATTTGTATTGTGATTGTTAGAATATGTATCTTTAATTAAATTATAAACTTCTTGAGGACCCTGTCCTTATTTCTATTTATCTCATTCAGTTTAACCCAGGGTTGAATATACATATATAGTGAATATATGAATTTATGAGTGAATAATAAAGGGAAAAATTAAGCCCCCTATAAGTATTTTTGGACAAAAGGGATTTCAAAACTTCTCTAAACTTCCCCCTTTCCCAAACTGTATTTTTTAAAGATGAAGAAATTGCAGCCTGAGAGGGAAAGGGACTTACCCAAGGTGACAGAAATAGTAAGAGATGAGATTTGAACCCAGACCTCTGACTCTGCAGCCAGTCATCTTTTTTTTTTATGTCATCTTCTGATCAGAGTAATCAGGGGATGCCAATAGAGGTAGCATTCTGTAATGGAAAGAGTTGTATTTGTTATCAGGGAGTTCTGCATTCAAGTGAGAATGACTATGGTTTCTCAGTCTGAATTTTCTCATCTAGGCAATGGTGCTACTAATAATGCACAATCACTTCATGAAAGAACTGTTATTATTAAATAGAAAATAAATAATTTTGCTGTCAATTTCTGCCGTCTGTTTGTACCCAAGGTCTCATTTTCAGTCTAGCACCTGTTCTTCATTGGCTTATAAAGCTATTTTCCTCCCTGATTGTTTCTGGGCAGAATCTTCCAAATCTTTGAAGGACGAGTCATTTTTCCTCCCTCTAGAATCCCTCAGTCTTTTGGGCAAAAGATCTATTGCCTTATAATTTGTATCCTGGCTTTGCTAATGGGATGAGAATAAAGGAGTGTTGTCCTAGAAGATTCAGGAGAAAAGGGATATGGAAAGAGGATTAAAGTGAGGGTTTGTTTTATTTCCTAAAGATCTCCATTCTCTGAGCTACTAGGTTTCCCTTAAAGCAATGTCAATTTTTATAGGAAAGATCAGAGTTAGACAATTTGACTCTTACTCAGTCATCCATATTATAATTCTAAAGGAATTAACCAATGTCACAACACAGGGTAACATTTTCTACATTAGGTCCCCCATTATTGTTCCATGCTTCCAGAGCTACCCACCAACATACAAAGGAAAGACTCTCAAGAATCTAAATACTTCAAGGAAGATGGAGGCTAGATACAGGAAAGAAATTCCAAGATTTAGAACTTGTTGAGTTTCAGATGTACTGGAATAGACATTATGGAATTCACTTTGCTGGAGTTTTCTTGGTTATATAAAGGATGCTTTTCTGGGGTAGTTCGATTGTAGATCTATCTGGAAAGTGAGGATGGATTAAATGGCCTCTCATTGCTCCAGGACTAGAATTTCAGTCTTATAGTATGAGACTACTCTCTCTCACAGCAGCAATATCTCACTCCTATTTCTTTCCCATTCTCTCCTTCTTATTAGCTCTCCTCTCTATATTCATAAATTCCATGAGATTTCTTCCCAATTGGCCTCAGACAAAAGAAATTATTGGATTAGTCAACTTAATCAGGTGTGTTTCTGACATCTCATTTATCTTTCTCTCTAGGCCAGTTAGCAGAAACCTTAGAGAAGGATTAACTAGAATAATAAACAACAAAGAAAGTTCCAGATTATAGAGAGATTTGTAGATTTTTCCTGGGCTCTGAACTTTCAACTGAACTTTCAGTATTGACTCCTCCTTTCCAAATCTGAGACTATGCCATCATCTTGCAATTGAGTTATACTGGAAAAAATAAAAGTATTTCATGTTTAATAAATATATTTTAAATATTTTACTGTTCAGATAGGCTTTCTTTCATTTATTGTTACAGCAATGATGTAAGCCAGGTATCCCTGCTCAGGACTGCCAAATAGCTAAATATCATTAAATTATATCAAAATTCCTAATAACGAGTCTTAGTTAAGTAACAGATTCTCCTAAAAATATAATTGGGAGAGATCCCAATGACCTGTCAGTCTGAGCAAATGACTTCTAAAGACCACATATGGATTCATTTCTCCCTTTCTGGATTTTTCTGAGATGTATTTATATCCAGTTCTTTTCTCTTTGTGTATGTACCTCATGTGATATAATGGAAATCCCCAGAACTGAATAAGAATATGCTGGGTTCAATTGCCCATATCCTATCTTGGTTATCTTGTGTTATGACACTGGCAAATTCCTTTAGAGTTATAATATGGATGACTGGGTGAGAGTCAAATTGTCTAATTTTGTACAAAGATTTTCCTTAAAATTTGTGATTATATAGTAGTCACATAACTTAAATAACTTCTCTCTGTCCTGTTTTTATCCATATAAGAGAATCCTAATATTTGTATTACTTAATATACAGAGTTGTGAAGAAAATTCAAAAATGCCAAATAAATATGAGATGTTACTGTTATTTTATGTATTACTGTTTTTCTGCCAGAACAAGGGATATGAACTTTGGTTATGCTGCCACCAGGTGGTAGTAGGTGTGTAGATAGTAAGATTTGAATTCTAAGTTACCTTATCTATCTTAGTTATCAAAGTTGAATTAGTATACACTACTAAATACATACACATGTAATTATAGTTAGTTATCCAATACCAATATATGGGAGACTCATGAAGCTCAGAAGTAGTGCCATCACTAGCAATATTTTTGCTTGGACTTGTAAGGAGGAGAAAGAAGGGTGATTACTGTTGGTGGTGGATTTTAATTTGTATGGAAACTCAATATCATCTAGCATGTTTGAATATTATCAGAGAAACAATCACACCAAAGTTGAACCCTGGGACTCAAAATGAGCTCAGTGACATTTTGGGAGTCTCCTGGAAAATTTCCTTAATGTGGTTATTTGTGCTCCACCCAGTACACTCATCAATGGGGCATGATTTTGGTTGATTTGAATGCTCCAGATCTTCCCCCATTGAAGCTACTTCTTCTATCACTCTGAAAAGTCCTCAGTGTTTCCAAATGGCAAAATCTCCTCCTGTGAGGATAAGCTCAATCAATCAATAAAAATATATTAATTAGCTATTATCAGCTAGCCACTGTGTTAAACCCTGGAGATGCAGAAAGAGTCAAGGGACAGTACTTGTTTTCAAGACATTTACAAATCTAACAGGGAAAACAACATAGAAATGAATATGTATAAACAAGTTATATATAAAATAATTAACAGAGGAAAGACATTAAAATTAAGAGAGGTTGGGGAAAGCTTGCAATAAAAGATGGAATATTATTTGGGCCTTAAAAGAAATTAGAGAAACCAATGGACATCCTTGAAAAGGCATGAAGGACTGGCAGAGAAAATTCCCAGATCCTAAAAATGAGGTGTCTTGTACATGGAAGAATATATGTTGAGGAGGAAGGTATAAGAAGTCTGGAAAGTAGGAAGGGACTAAGCTATGAAGTTTGAATGGCAAACAAAGCATGTTCTGTTTGCCCTGGGAGGTAATAGGGAACCACTAGAATTTATTGAATAGCAGAGTGATATGATCAGACCTGCACTTCAGGAGAATCTAGAACCGTAAAAAGTACATGAGGCTTGGGATTGTTGATAGGGTCAAGGGTAGACATTAGAAGAAAGCTTTATATATAGGGATTAGTTGACAATATCCATGCTCTCTTCTTGGTTAAAAGATTCTAGCAGAGCTAGAGAGAAGGAGGAGCTACATAAAAGAGGGGTATAGTTATGAAATAACTAGGGAATCCAGGAAAAGCAATAAGAAATCATCCATGTAATTAGTGATTAGATTATGCAACCATTACTAGTAATGTATAAGCACTTTTTCTCTGGCATATATACATACATAAGTATGTATTTTTATGTACATATATATTCATATACACACAAACACACATATGTATATGGAAGAGAAGGCAAAGGGTTGGCAATTCCTGTTGCAGATGTATTATAAAATCAATCACAGCTCTTTGGATAGATTTAGTTGTCAGTAGAGAGACAAGTCAGTCAGAGTAAGCCTTTGGTGTGCAGAGAAGAGACAGCTTCATTATTCTGATGACCTGAGGGAGTTTTCTTCTGAGGACATTCTGTGTGTCTGTGTGTGTGTGTGTGTGTGTGTGTGTGTGTGTGTGTGTGTGTGTGTGTGCGTCCCATATCCTATGCTGATTGACTGGGGGGTCCACTTATTATTTATCTGCATTTTTAATACACTGAGGATCTTGTATACTAAATATTGTGTAATGCTTCCACCGAGCAGACAATAGATAGTTAGTTTCTTGGAAAAGATAAGGTTATTCAAATATGCTCCAGCTGTGTCTCTGAGACAATAATTGTCTAGAACTCTCTACACTGTTGCCAAAGGATTCTGAGGATATAGAGATAAAACAAAATAAAACAAAACAAAAAAAGACCCAGTTTCTACCCTGAAGGAGCTTATAATCTAATAGGAGTATGAGAAATATAAACAAATAACTGTAATATGATTTAAAAAGTTGTTATATATGTGTGTATATAGCTCCAGGTATAATAGCTATGAACTATTTTCTAAAACATCTGAGCTTGTGCTCATTTTGGCTGGGTCTCTATAGAGAAGATTAACATGTACAATGCAAATCATGTATGTAATCCCTTGTGCAAGGATAACACATAAATTCTTGAAGTGTTCTGTATTTAAAATTGCTAATAATAGCAGAAATGCAAATTAAAACAATTCTGCGGGTTTTACCTCACACAAAGCAAATTTGCAAAGATGATGAAAGATGGAAATAATCAGTGTTGGAGGGACTGTGGAAGGTAAGCACACTAATGCATTGTTGTCAAGCTACAAATTGTACAGTCATTCTGGAAAGCAATATGGAGTTATGTTATCAAAGTGCTTAAAAATGCCTGTAGACTTTGATTTAGAGATATCACTGATTGGTATATTTTCCAAGGAAATCAATTCCAAGAAAGCAAGGAAGAAAGAGAGACATAGAGAGAGAGAAAGAGAGAGAGAGAGAGAGAGAGAGAGAGAGAGAGAGAGAGAGAGAGAGAGACAGAGAGAGAGACAGAGAGAAGGAGGAGGAGGAGGAGAAAGAAGAAGAAGAAGAAGAAGAAGAAGAAGGGAGAAAGAAAGAGAAATAGAGAGAGAAAATAAGAAAGTAAAAGAAAGAAAGGAGTGAAGAAAAGAAGGAAGAAAAAACTCCTTGTATACCAAAATATTTAGAGCAACTCATATTGTGATAGCAAAGACAAAAGAGAAATCCATCATTTGGGAAATGGTGAAACAAATGATTTACCTTAATATAATGATATATTACTGTACTGTAAAAATGTTGAAGATGAGAAAGAAGGGTAATGTTAATTGAAAAGTAATCAGAATTAGAAAAATAAAACCCCTTTCTCTCTCTCTCTTCTCATATTTCTATTTATCAATTCTTGCTTGAATTGCAGATAGCTTATTTCTTCACGTGCCCTTTATAGCTAAAGTTTTTTGACTGACTGTTCTCTTTCACCCTGATGATGTTTGAATGGAATGCAAATTTGGTATGTATCACTATGAACAAACTGCAAACTGCACTGAATTCAAGTAGCATTAGTCAGAGTTCCTTAGAATTAATTTCTTCTTCTTGTTCTTCTTCTTCTTTTTTAAGGTTTTTGCAAGGCAATGGGGTTAAGTAGCTTGCTCAAAGACACACAGCTAGGTAATTATTAAGTGTCTGAGGCCAAATTTGAACTCAGGCACTCCTGACTCCAGGGCCGGTGCTCTATCCACTGTGCCATCTAGCCGCCCCTCAGAATTAATTTCTAAAGGATCTTAGCTTCCTCCCCAAACTAAACATTTAAAAACAGTAAACTTAATCACTTTAAAAGCAGGTATCTAAAAATGTTTATATCAAGGCTGTTTGTAACATGATCAGAATAGAAAAAGGAACATTTACCAACATCACTGTAGATGTGGTGATTAGTGCAGCATGTCTGGGGACAAAGGCATTGGGGGATAATGGAGTTGCAGATGTGCTATTGTTTCATGCTAATATTATGCAGTTTGTCCAGGTGGGGTTTTAATCAACCAGAAACAATGGACTGTAGTTTGTGCTGAGCTCAGATGAAGGTTCAGGAATAACAATAAAAGGCTTTTAGAAAGCATTGTGAAAAGGTTCACAAATCATTTTACTTATATTATCCTATTTGATCCTTACCCCAGTCTAATGATAGAAGTTCTAAAGTATTTTATCATTTTATAGAAGAGGAAAAGATTAAATTATTTCTATGGTCTCATTATCAGTTTATCATTACCAGATGCAAGATTTGTACCAACCTTTCTTCTTTCTCCAAGTCTGCTACACTATCCTGAACTCAGGTATGGGGAAAAGATGAGAATGGCTGAAGACCTGAGATCCTGTGGCTTCAAAAAAAGGAACGACTGAAGGAAGACAAGGTTCTGTCCTTGACCCTATTCAAGTCATTCTCTAGTCCTCTCTTCCTTGATCATATTGTTTTATTCCTAAAGGTTAAACTATCAGGGGGTTGTTTGAACTTGACTTTGAAAGATAGGTTGGAATTCAATAGGTAAAGAGAGGCAGAATATTCTGATAATATTTAGCATTTAATATATATGCATCTAAAGAAAGAATTGATAAATAGAAATATGAGGAGAGAGAGAGAGAGAGAGAGAGAGAGAGAGAGAGAGAGAGAGAGAGAGAGAGATTGATTTTGTTTTGTTTTCTGGCTCTGCTTTACTTTTCAATTAACATCACCCTTTCATGATTACCTGTATTTCTCATCTTCATTATTTTTATATCACAGTAATATATCATTATACTAAGGTACAATAAGGTACAATAATTTGTTTAACCATTCCCCAATTAAAGAATTTCTCCTTTGTCTTTGCTACCATAAGAATATACATAAAAGACACTATGTTTAGCAAATTACAAAAATTATCTCATTTTATCCTCACAATAGCTTTGGAGGTAGGTATTGTTACTATTCTGCAGTTGAGCAAATGCAGGCTGACAGAGATGAAGTGACTTGTGGAAGCTCACACAGCTAACTAGTGTCTGAGACTACATTTGAACTCAGGTCTTCTCAAATCTAGGTGATCCTCTATCCACTATACTAACCTGGCTGCCTACCATATTCTCTTCAGATAGAATAATATGAATACAATTGTAGAGACAGTAAAGAACAGGGGATGTTTGAAGCATGGTCCAGTTTAACCTGAGCATAGTATGACTGAACAGGGAGAGTGTTTCAAATATTATCTCAAATAAGATTTGTTGCAGATTGTAATGTGCCGTAACTTTATGAAGTAGCGGAATCACTGAAGATGTATGAGTAGACTTCTATACATAAGGGAAAGTAGTCTGGTATTGTTGGGAAATGTGAATTGGAAGGTTATAGAGGGTATAGACAGGACTTATAGAATGACAAGACTGGTAATAGATATCTATACTAAGAGAACGATCATAGAAATAGAGAAGAAGGGGGCTTTGTGAGAGGAAGTGTCAACAGTATTTAGTGACTAATTGGATAGGAGAGGTTTATTCTTTATTAATAGAAAATTGAAATTTTTTCATTCAGGTCAGCACAGGGAGAAAGTCAAAAGTTTTCAGAAAATGCAGAGGATGCCTAACCAGGAATGTCCATACACCTTCTGGAATGAGGACTGGGCTAGGGCCTTTCAAGATAAAGATCAGGGTTGTAGTTATACAGGAACTGAGATTATGTAGTAGTCTGGGAGCAGGAACAGAAGTCAGATTACAGCTCTCTTTCTCTGACCCCAGACAGGCTCTCAGCCTGTGGTCTTCAGTTTAGTAATTGGGGTGTGAAGTTTTGATCTGCCCTTCTGTCACTTCAATCCAGCAAAGTATTTTATTTAGGTATTTAAATTTTTTAAATTTAATTAAGGCAATGGGGTTAAGTGACTTGCCCGAGGTCACACAGCTAGGCAATTAGTATCTGAGGTTACATTTGAATTTAGGTACTTCTGACTCCAGGGCCAGAGCACTATCCACTGCACCACCTAGCCTCCCCACAAATATGGTCTAAATACCTAAACTATTGAGAGAAAAACAACAGAGAAAGCAAATTATAGGTCAATATATTTTTTTTAGGTTTTTGCAAGGCAAATGGGGTTAAGTGGTTTGCCCGAGGCCACACAGCTAGGTAATTATTAAGTGTCTGAGACCGGATTTGAACCCAGGTACTCCTGACTCCAAGGCCAGTGCTTTATCCACTATGCCACCTAGCTGCCCCAATATTTCTAATGAAAGCAATACAAATTTTAAAATTAAAATATTGGCAAATAGGCTACAACTTATTAACAAGATTATACACCATGACTGTGGTGAATATAAATAAGAAATACCGAGTTGGTTTAATAAAAGGAAAACAATAAACTATACAAATAACATAATAAATACAAATAACATAATAAAAACCATATAATTCTGCAATACAACTCCTATTTATTTTTGAATGCTATTTTATTTTTTTCAATAACATGCAAAAATAATTTTCATCATTCATCTTTTTGTAAATTTTTCAGTTCTGCATTTTTCTATCTCCTTCTCTTCCCTCTCCCCTCTCCATGACAGTGAGAAATTTGATATAGGTTATACATGTACAGTCATATTTAACATATTACCACATTAGTCATGTATCTTACCTGTTTCTATTAAAAATAGAAAATAGAGAAATAATTATTTTCCATAGTATAATAAATAATCTTCTTCTAAAAAATAAGAGTATAACAGAGAAGTACTAGAGATCTTTTCACTAAGATCATAGAAAATCAAGGATATTCGTCATCAATATTATTATTTAACAAAATGCTAGGAATAATAGCTGTAGAATAATAAACAAGAATGAAAAATTTAAGGAACAAACAGGGTCAAGGAAAAAACCCCAAATTATAGCTCTTTGAAGATAACATGATGAGTCAATTAAAGATTAATAATTAAAGAATCAACTAAAAATTAACAAAATGTTTGATAAATTCAGCAGAGTTGTAGCATGTAAAATAAATCCAGAAAAAATCATCATCTTTCCTATATATTACTGCGAAATCCAGAAGGAAGAGACAGAATCAGAAATTCTATTCACAATCGCTACAGAATGTTTAAAATATTCTGGAGTTTATTTATCAAGATGTAATCAGTAGTTATATGAATCCAAATACTATGCTATATGCAATACAATATAATAAATAACCTATTCTTAACCCCAAATGTAAAAGAATTAATTGATCAGGTATAAACTGAGTAATAAAAAATCAACAATATTACTTCAACTCACTTACTCATTATTATAACAATTAGATTAACAAAGTATTATCTTTAAAAGGTATAGGAAATAATAATACAATTAATATGTAGGAACAAAATGCCATAAATGTGAAGGAAAGTAATAAAGAAAGAATAGGGCTTAGAAGTCCTAGTTTTCAAAACATATTCCAAAGAAATAATAATTAAAATAATTTGGTACTAGTTGTGAAATAGAGAGGTATATCAGTGAAACAAAGTCAGTACCCCAAAACAGAGCTGCAGGAAAAGTAAAGTGTTTGCATTGAGATAAAGGCAGCCCTGGGATGGAGGACATTTGTATTTTGTATTTAAAATGGAGACTGATGAGGCTGTGACTTTCCTGCTTCATCATTCTGCCTAAGAAAAGGAATGCAGGGAGGAAGTAAGGCTGAATTATGTCTCTATGAGAGGCTGCTGGAAGTGTTAACATACTGCAATTCATCATTTTTGTTCTATTTCTTCAAATAAAATAAAGATTTTATTAAGCATTTTAACCTTAAGTTTCCATGCTATTTATGCTTGGTATAGTTTTTGATTCAATTCTTAAGTTTTTTTTTAAGTTTCATGATCAATCCTAACTGATATAAGCTGTAAATCTTTGTTTAAGTAATTTGTGAAAAACATTCAAAGTAGTGACTAGTAAATACACAAGATATTTAAATTTATATATGAATGGAAGAAATTTTCCTAAATGATGGTTCTGAGAGTGTGATGACATTATGTGTGGTACTTCATAAACTCTTTCATTTAGCAGAGAAAATAATAAAAATAAGCCAACAGGATTTTTTTTTTTGCCCCTGGAAAAAATATACTGGGGCAACTAGGTGGCGCAGTGGATAGAACACCAACCCTGGAATCAGGAAGACCTGAGTTCAAATCCATCTTTAGACACTTAATAATTTCCTGTGTGACCTTGGGCAAGTCACTGAACCCCACTGCTTTAAGTAAATAATTTTTTTAAAAAAAAGAGTACACCATCATAACATCTGCAAAGAGTGACTGTTTTATTTCCTCATTGTCTATACTAATTCTTTCAGTTTCTTTTTCTTCTTTTATTGATACAGCTAACATTTGTAGCTCAATATAAAATAATAGGGATGGTTCTGGGCATTCTTGCTTTACCCCTTTACTGGGAAGGCTTATAACTTATCCAAATATATATAATGTTTTCTGATGGTTTTAACATATACACTACTTTTCATTTTAAGGAAAGCCCCATTTATTCCCATACTCCTTTGTACGATTTTTTGGTTAAATGGGAATGAGTGCTACATTTTATCAAAAACTTTTTCTGTATTTATTGAGATAATCATATTATATCTGTTAGTTTTGTTATTAATATGGTTAATTATGCAGATAGTTTTTCTAATACTGAACTGACTCTGAAAATCTGTTATAATTCCTACCTGGTCATAATGTTCAAATTTGGTCTCAGTAAACTTACTAGCTCTGTGACCCTGGAAAAACTACTTAACTCTACTTGCCTCAACTTTGTAATTTGTAAAATAAACTGGAGAAGAAAATGGCAAAACATTCCAGTTATTTGCCAAGAAAACCCCATAGAAAACAACTAAACAGTATTTTCAAATTGTTGTTTAGGGATTTTTAATTTGTTCTGTTTCATTTTTTTTAGTTGCTTGTTATCCTCCTATTTCTGTTCTTTATCTTATTGTTCTAAACATATGGAGATATAAAATTCCCCTAAGTTCTGTTTTGACTGCATCCCTTAAAATTTTCTCTATTGTCATGGTTGATATTTTCTTTAATGAATTTATTGATTTTTATATGATTTGCTCTTTGACCCACTCATTTTTTAGGATCAGATTATTTAATTTTTCAGATCACTTTAATCTATCTTTCCATGCCTTTATTCATTGTAATTTTTATTACTTTGTGATATGAAAAGAATGCATTTAATATTTTTGATTTGGTTTTGAGGTTTTACAAGCTAATAAAATAGTCATGTGTGTGTATGTGTATGTGTGTACATGCCGTGTACTCATGGCGGGAAAAAGGTTTATCCTTTTCTTTTTCCCTTTCAAGTTTCTCCAGAGATATATCATATATAATTTTTCTAAAGTTTTTTATCACCTCCTTAATTTTTTGTTTATTTTTTGGCTAGATTCATTTAGTTCTTAGAGACAAAAGTTGAAGTCTCCCACTAATATTATTTTACTGTTAATTTCCTCCTGAAATTCATTTGACTTCTTTAAAAAACTGGATGCTTTCCCTTTTGCTGCACATTTGTTTAGTATTGATATTATTTATCATTATTTAATATTAATGTTATATTATTGATGCTATCATGTCATTTAATTCCTGATGATTTTAAATTAGATCTATTTTTGCTTTTGATTATCTAGGTACATGATTGCTACTCCTGCATGTTTTTTCCTTCAATTGTAATATAGTAGATTCTGCTCCAGCTTTTTACCTTTACTATGTGTTTGTCTCACCATTTCACTAAGATAATATACTGCTTCAATATATTACAGGGAGGAAGTAAGGCTGAATTATGCCTCTATGAGAGGCTGCTGGAAGTGGTAACATACTGCAATTCATCATTTTTGTTCTATTCCTTCAAACAAAATAAATAAATAAATAAACAAACAAACAAACAAACAAACAAATAAATAAAATAATTTATTCTCTCTGAATCTTTTTTAAGGGAGTTTATTCCATTTGCATTCAAAGTTATTATTCCTAACTGTTTATTTCCCTTCAACCTATTTTCTCCTGTTTAATTCTTCTCTGTCTCTCTGTTTCTTTCTAATACTCTCTCTCCGTCCCTCTTCAAATATTTTGTATTTGACCATTACCTCCCCCAATTCACTCTCCCTTCCATCAATTCCTCTTCCCCCTTGTCCCTCCCCCCATCCTTCACTATAGAGTAAGATAAATTTTAATATCCAACTGAGTATATATGTTAATCCCTCCCTGAGCAATTATGACAAGAGTAGGGTTTAAACATTGCCTGTCATCCCCATCACCCAACCAATTTATATTAACTCTCTCATGACTTATTGGAATAATTTTCCCTGTTCTACCTCTTCCCTCTCCCTTCTTCCAGGGCATCCTTCATTTTTGCTCTTATTTATTTATTCATTTTGGGATATCAGTCCATCATAGTCAACTCACATCTATGTCCTCTGCCTAAATATATACTTAATTGCTCTAGGAGTGGTTAACTTCTTAAAGATTTATCATTGTCCCATGTAGTGATATAAACAATTTAACCTCAATGAATCTCTTATGTGTTCTCATTCCTGTTTACCTTCTTTTTTTTCTTTTTCTTTTTTTGCAATTTAAGTGACTTGCCCAAGGACAAAACTAAGTAATTATTGTCTGAGGCTGGATTTGAACTCAGGTCCTCCTGAGTAGGGCTGGTGCTCTATCCACTGTGCCACCTAGCTCCCCATCCTGTTTACTTTTTTATGCTTTTCTTGAGTTTTGTATTTGAAGATAATATTCTCTGTTTAATTCTGTTCTTTTTATCAGGAATGTTTGAAAGGCCTCTATTTATTAAATATCAATGTTTTTCTCCAGAATAAGTTTACTCAGTTTCATTGCATAGGAGATTCTTGGTTGTAATCATACTTTATTTGCCTTCCAGAATATTATATTCCAACCTCTTATTCTTTAATATAGAAGCTGCTAATACTGATGATGGCATTGTGATATTTGAATTGTTTCTGACTACTTGCAGTATTTTGTTCTAGATGTAGAAACTCTGGAATTTGGCTATAATATCCCTGGGAGTTTCTGTTTTGGAATATCTTTCAGCATCTGAACAGTGATATTTTTCTATTTCTATTTTATCTTCTGGTGCTACAATACCAATGGAGTGTTCCTTGATAATTTCTTTAAATATGATATTCAGACTCTTTCTTTTGATCATGTCTTTAAAGTAATCCAATAATTCTTAAATATTCTCTTTTTGATTTGTTTTTCAGATCAATTTTCTTTCAATAGATATTTCACATTTTCTTCTATTTCCTCCCATTCTTTTGACTTTGTTTTATTTTGTTCCTTGATGACTCACAGAGTTATTAGCTTCTATTTGTCCAGTTCTAATTTTTAAGCAATTATTTTCTACAAAAAATTTTTGTACCTCCTTTTCAGTGTGACCAATTTGACTTTTTAAAGAGTTGTTTCCTCATGGGTTTTTTGTATTTCTTTTTTTTCCATTTTTGTGTTTTTGAGTTGTTGGTTCCTTTTTCATGATTATCTTGCATCACTCATTTCTTCTATGATTTTTCTTCTTCACCTCCTGTTTGATTTTTAAAAATCTTTTGAGTTCTTCCTAATTGCTCTTTTTAGGTCTGATACCAATTCATACTTTTCTTTGTATTTTTGTATGTGGCTATTTTGACTTATTGTCCTTTTGTATTTTGTATATTTTCAATCATCACAGTGATTTTCTATGGGTCATGTTGTTTGTTTGTTTACTTATTTTCCAGCCTCTTTCTTGACTTTTAATTTTATATTAAAATTTGACTCTGCTATGTAGTTGTGGAGTGGAAGGAACACTGTCCCAAGTTCTTCATGCTACTGTTTTCTATGCCATTCTGGGGACCTGTGAACTTTCAATTTTTTTCAAAGTAGTAAGATCTAAAGATGTGTGGTCACTGCTTTTCTGGCCTATGTTTTGGTTTTTGAGTGACCACAAATATTCTTTCCTGCCCTTGACTTTTGACAAGGATCCTTCTCTCCTGTGGCTGTACAACCTAAGTTAGTGCTCCTCCTTACCCTGGTACTGTGATATGCATCTGTGACCCAGATTCTGTCTGTATAATGCAACAGAGTCCTGCACCCAATGCTAGCAAAATATCTCCTACAGTTTCCTTCTGACCCACATAGTCCTGCCTTCTTACCATCTGTAGGTTAAGAGCTTTGGAAGTCATTATTGCTGATTCAGTTGCCTCCAAGGTCTGCACTGTCTACCTGTTACAGGGTCTTCTGTTGTTTTGATGGTACTGCTTCCCACTGAACTGTTTGCTACTCTTTTTATAATAATAATAATTGTTATTATTATTATTAATTTTTCATCTATATGCACATGTATATTTTTAAGTTACAAAATTTCTTTCCACCCTCCCTTCCCACTGCCCCCCTTTCCACTCAAATTAGCATTGTACATGCATATTTTTGATAAACATGTTTACAGATTAGTCATTTTTGGTATGAGGAATTAGGATTAAGGGAAAGAGATATATAAGAGATAATTTTTATAAAGCATTCGTCAGATTCTGAAAGGTTTTTTGTTGTTATTGTTGTTTTGTATGTTTTTCTTCCTCTTGATGGGGATAATATTGTCCATAGCTGGTCTAATACAGTTGTCCTAGCTCTCTGACCTACGGAGAGGAACTGCTTCCTTCAAAGTTGATCATCTCACTATGTTGTTAATGAGCACATTGTTCTCTCTCTTTTTTTTTTTTAGGTTTTTGCAAGGCAAATGGGGTTAAGTGGCTTGCCCAAGGCCACACAGCTAGGTAATTATTAAGTGTCTGAGATAGGATTTGAACCCAGGTACTCCTGACTCCAGGGCCAGTGCTTTATCCACTAGCCACCTAGCCGCCCCACATTGCTCTCTTGATTCTACCTCCTTTGTTCAACATCAAGTTCTGTAACTCATTCCATGCTTCTCTAGAGTCTGAACATTTATGATTTCTTATAGAACAATAATATTCTATAGTATTCATGTACCATAACTTGTTTAACCATTCCCCAACTGATGGACACCCCCTCAATTTACAATTCTTTGCTACTACAAAAAAGAGCTGCTATGAATATTTTAGAATATGTGGGACTTTTCCCATTTTTTAAAATTATTTTTTATATAGGCCTACAATTGGAATTCCTGGGTCAAAGGAAATGAAATTTTTATTGCATTTTGGGCATAAATCCATATTGCTCTCCAGAATAATTAGATCCATTCACAACTTCACCAGCAATGCATCAATTCCCCAATCCTCCCACAACTTCTCTTTTTCTCAACTTGGCCCATCTGATAGGCATGAGGTAATACCTTATCATTGTTTTAATTTGCATTTCTCTAATTAATACTGAGCATTTTCATATGATTTTATATAGCCTTAATTCCTTCATTTGAAAACTGTCTATTCATATCTTGTGACCATTTATCAACTGGGCAAATGACTCACAACCTTACAAATTTGATGCAATGCTCTATATATTTTAGAAATGTGACCTTTATCAGAACTTCTAGTAGTGAAGATTGTTTCCTAGCTTTCTGCTTTCCTTCTAATTTTTAGAAGGAAAACAAAAAGTTGTTCTCTACTCTTAACTCCATAAGACAGACCTTTCTTCTGTCTCAAATTGTTTTGGACTAGAAAATTGTTTCACCCCAAACGTTTATGGTCCTATTATTTCAGTGTTTGTTTTGAAGCATTATTTTAAAGTTGTTTGGAGAGGAATTGAGACCTCAGGTGAGTTCTTGCCTTATTCTACCATCCTAGCTCACCTCCTCCAGTTCACATAAATTTTCTCAGGTTTCTTTGAAGCTCTTCTGTGCATCATTTTTCAGTTGTAGAATAGTATTCCTTCACAATCATTTATCAAAATTTATTTCAATATTTCCTTATGGATAAGTATATCATAAATTTCTAATTCTTTCTCATCACAAAAAGGAACTGCACTGTTTTTTGTACATATTGTTCTTTTCCCTTTACTTTGATATCTTTGGGATAAAGATCAATGGTGATATTTCTAGGTCAAAGGGTTTGCACAATTCTATAGCTCCCTGGGCATGATTCCAAATTATTCTCCAGAATGATCAAATCACAGCTCTAACATAAGTGCATTAATGTCTCAGTTTTCCCACATCCCTTATAGCATTTATTATCTTTTCTTTTCTATCATGTTAACCAATGTGAAAGGTGTGAGAAGGTAGCTCAGAGTTGTTTTCATTTACATTTCTCTAATCAATAATGATTTAGAGTATTTTTAGGTGGCTATTGATAGTTGTGATATTTTAATTTAATTAAATGTTTTTAGGAGGTACCATGCTCCATCTCTCAGTAGGATTGGATAGGATATTGCTGGTAACATGAGATCTTATATATGGAATTTGTATATTACAGGTTTTTTCAGCTCTGCTTCAAGAAAATTGCTTTATATTCCTTACCTACCTGCTTCTGACTTTTCTCTGTAATCCTGGCCTATGAGAACATGAGATACTGTGGAAACAACACTGGTACCCACATGTAGCAAGTCAGTGAGAAACTGTTTAGTCTTTGAATGGTAGGATAGAGTTTTTTGGAGATACTGCCTTTATATTCCAGAAACCTCAGATTTTTCTCTACTTCATTTAAATAGAAAACCCTTGAGATAGCATTCATTCATTTAGAAGTATGAATTCTTTCAGAGTCTACATTAGCTTTTTAGAGGTTGGAAAACTATGTTTCAGGTAGTCATTGGTCTGTCCCAGTTCTAAATAGTCTATTAAAAAAGTAACTTATTGATATTGTTTTGTGTCATTATCTTTTCTAAATATATTTAACTTTTCTTTCTCCTTAACTTCTAAACAAGGATACTCGAAAACCTCTGAGGTCCTTTTCAACTCTATATGGACTTGTAATAAGATAGAAAAATGGAGGGAGAGAGTGACAGAGAGAAAAGGAGAGAGCAGGAAGACAAGAGGAAGAGAGAGAGGCCATTTAGCAAAACTAATCATCACATCAACAATATCTAATATCATTCTCAATAAACCACACTTAAAGTACCCTACTTCTGGAAAGAATTGTGGGGTATTTTCCTAATTCTTCTTCAGGGTCAGGTTGGTCATTGTAATTATTTAGGATCCAGTTTCTCTCTCTCTCTCTCTCTCTCTCTCTCTCTCTCTCCTTTTTGTCTTTTCTATTATCTTTTTTCCTTCCTTTCTCCCTCTCCTCCTCTCTCTCTCCCTCCCATCCTTCCTTCCTTCCTTCCTTCCTTCCTTCCTTCCTTCCTTCCTTCCTTCCTTCCTTCCTTCCTTCCCTCTCCTTCTTTCTTTTCTTCTTCTTCTTCTTCTTCTTCTTCTTTTTCTTCTTCTTCCTCTTCCTCTTCTTCTTCCTCTTCTTCCTTCTTCTTTCTCTTCTTCTTCTTAAGTTTTGACAAACTATTCTGTTTAATTGCTTAAAATACATATATATGCACATTCTTCTATATGTTGTATACACACACACACAAACACATATATATGTATATATATACTTAAATATATCTACAATATGCAATAATCTTAAATTTTTATTTGCCAACATTTTCTTTTCAGAAATATCTCATCTTATGGAGGTATCTGATATGGGGGAGACATATTGAGAACAATATGGTAATTTCTTTTTGAAATTTCACTCTCATAGAGAAACTGATTACACACTTGAACAACTTCTGTTTGTTGAACTAGGCGTTGTGAAGGATAGTGCCTACTGGAAAAGAAGAAGGTAGGGAGAAAAAGAAGTTGGCAAATTTTCCATCTTTGGAAGAAAAATTCTCTCTTGTCAAGACATAGCAGTGGAAAGTTACTCGAGGAATAATAAGAACACCATTGGGCATTTCTTTTGATTCACTCCTTGTGTTGCCATTGCATTACAGTTACTTAAAAATCAATTGAGTTATGTGGAACTGTTCTATATAACTGACTTAAGTGAGTTAGATGGATAGATGGATGAGCAGGATGGGTAGAAGTAACACTTTAAGATACATTCAGGTATCATTTCAACCATCAATACATAGTTATTGCTTGCTGGGAAAATAATGTTGGGAAAATACACTGCCTGGGAAAAATAAAAGTAGTAGTAGTAGTAGTTCTTACTGTTATTTATTGTGGATATAAAGTATCATTATAATCAACAACAGGATCTGATATTCATATCCTACTTTTTGATTTTCAAAGTGTTTTATGCATATTCTCAACAACCCTGTGAATTAGGCTGAGCAAGGGTTTTTAGCTTAAAAATGCCAGTTAGCTGGCACAACTGATAGAGTGCTAGATCTGGAGTCAGGAAGACTCATCTCCTGTGTTGAAATCTCATCTCAGACATTTACTACTGTGTGATCATGGACAAGTTACTTAACCTGTTAGCCCCAGTTTCCTAATCTGTAAAATGAGCTGGAGAAGGAAATGGCAAACCACTCTAGTATCTTTGCCAAGAATGCTCCAAAAGGGGTCATCAAGGGTTAAACATGACTGAAAATGACTGAACAACACCAAAATATGAAAAAAATTGACTCAAGTCTTATCATATGTAAGTTGAAGAGTCAGGATTAAAAGCTACTAGATTCCATATCCAATGCTCTTTCAAAAAATGTTTGTCTGTGTGTGTGTGTGTGTGTGTGTGTGTGTGTGTGTGTGTGTGTGTGATGGGAGTATGAGTGAGATATAGCTAGATAGCTAGATAAACTGATAGTGATAGAGTTAGAAATAAGTAGCTATATCACTCACATCTATTTAGCTATGTAGCTATCTATATACCATATGCTTTTATATACCCATTCATTTATAGAATCCAAGATTTTACTTCAAGATTGCTGCCTATATTAGGGTATTGTCCTATGTTCAAAATCATATAGATTGGAGAGTCAGAGAGGCAAGAGTAGTAACACATAATGTTTTTGGTATCTATAAACATTAAGCAAATCTGCCTGTCTTTATGTTTGTGTTCCTTCTTCCATTATATTCCTGGGTATTTCTTTCTAAGAAGAGATTCTACTTGAGGAAATAGAACTCAAAGTTTATTTGCATAATCTGACAACCATCCCTCCTCTTAAATTGCTTCTCAGTTTAGATGTGGAATGGACATATATTCATACCATTGGATATTTAGCATAAAAATGTTTTTCATTTATTCTAGAGCATTTTGGCTTCCTGAATAAGGTACTGAATTGTTCCTTCATAATCATGATGGTACACAGGGTGGAAATTCAGTTCTATAAGATTATAATACTCATGGAATCAGTCTTAGAATTGGAAGGAAACTTAGAGGTCATTTCGTCCAAGCTTTTCATGGAAAAATGACCTCCCATAAAACATCCCTGAAAAGTGGTCAATTACTTCTAAAGGAAGACCCCCTAGGGATTGATAACTCTCTATTCCCAGAGTCAGCTAATTCCATTTTATGGCAACTTTAATTGTTAGGAAGTTTTTCTTTATATCTACCAAAATTCATTCTCTCTGAAACTTCTACTTACTGTGCTTAATGCCAAGAAAAACAATTGTAATCTCTCTTCCAGGTGGCAGCTTTTTAAATACATAAAAAAACTATTTAAATTTTCTAAGACAGCCTCTAAATCTTCTATCAACCATATGATAAAAGGCTTGGTTTTTGGTCTCCATACTGATCATCCCCCCATGGATTTAACCCAGCTTGTCTTTGTCATTCCTAAAATATAGGGTCACAATTACCAAATGTGTGATTTGATCAGACAACATAAGAATGTCACTATTGTATCCATCATCCTCAACATCAGATATACATTCTATTAATGCAACCTATAATCATTCTTTATGGTGATCATATTACCTTGTTGATTCATATTTGCCTTGAAATCAGTCAGATCACAAAGATAATTTTAAAAATCTCCAATGTATTTTATATTTTTAATTTTGTATTTGTGTAGTTCTTTAAAAAACTGAATTTTAGGACTTTATACATTTTATTTATATGCTATTATATACATACATACATACATACATGCATACATTTGTATGGAAAGAGAGACAGAGACAGTGAAAGACATAGTCAGAGAAATATAAAATGAGACAGAAAGAGTAGAAGTTCATTCTACATAAAGGACCTGGATATTCTTTGAAAGCTCTCTGTCTTCAACTGTCCACAGCTATAGGAAATCAAAGAACTTCAGTATATGGTACCCCCACCCACTAAGTGTTTTTAGCTTCTCTTATAAGTATTTATGCTCTCATGGCTTCAAAACATTAAAAGAAGGTTTTATTCAGTGAAATACTCAAAAAGGACTTAGATGGTTGATTCCTCCCCTGGAAACTCATATCTCCTGAGGCATGCACAATTTAAGAATGAAATTATCTATTCTTAATCTATTTCCCAGGTCAGGTGTTTTTCAGCTGATACATTTCATATTTTCTTCTATGTTTTTCATTCTTTGGACATTATTTTATTGTTTCTTGTCATCTTAGGGAGCTTCCACTTGTCAAATTCTAATTTTTTAATGAATCATTTTCTTCAGGGAGCTTTTTGTACCCCTTTCCATTTAGCAAATACTTGTTTTTTAGATTTTTGCAAGGCAAATGGGGTTAAGTGGCTTGCCCAAGGCCACACAGCTAGGTAATTATTAAGTGTCTGAGGTTCGATTTGAACTCAGGTACTCCTGATTCAGGGCTGGTGCTCTATCCACTTCGCCACCTAGCCACCCCAACCAATACTTTTTAAGGATTTTTTTCCCCTTTAGTGAAATTTTGGACCTCTTTTAACCATTAACTCAATTCTCTTTTTTTTGGGGGGGGGTTAGGTTTTTTGCAAGGCAAATTGGGTTAAGTGGTTTGCCCAAGGCCACACAGCTAGAATTGTTTTTTAAAAATATTTTTTTGAATTTCAGATTCTATGCCTTTCTCTTCTTCTCTCTCCCTTCTCTGAGGCAGTTGTTGATTATCCTTCATTCTCAAAGAAAATCATGACCTCAGATGAAAAGCACATAAATTGGATTTGAGTGAAATCACCTGTCTCACTTTTTCCTCCGGACTTATCTAGGTCCAGTAATAAGATATGGATCAGGAAGCTTGAAGATGACCCTGAATGCGAGGTAATAAAGTCAGATATATGAGACTGGATTTAAATTTAAGTCTTCCTGACTCCAGGACTGGAGTTCTATCCACAGTACCACCAAGCTATGATATGATAGAGCACTGACCTTAGGGGAATCTGAATCCCATCTCAAACACTTAACATTTTTCTATTGTAGAATCTTGGGCAAGTCACTTAACCCTGATTGCCTTGCATCCAGGACCATGTCCAGCATTCCTGTTTCATATCTGGTCACACAGATGGCTCTGGAGGAGAAAGTGAGACTGGTGACTTTGCACAGCACCCCTTCACTCAAATCCAATTAATCATGGCATCATCTCCTCTGATGTCATAATCTTCTTTGAGAATGAAAGATATTAATTCTGTTTTTGAAGTTGTTAATTTCTTCAGTATTTTTTGTACCTCTTTTCTCAAGCTATTAAATCTCTTTTCATAATTTTCTTATATCACTCATTTCTTCCCCTAATTTTGACATTCCTAATCTTATCTCTTTCTTTAGCTCTTAAAAATTTTTTTTCTTTAGCTGTTTCAAGAATTCTTGTTAGGTTTTGGTTTAATTAGCATTTTTCTTTCAGACTTTGGTTGTAGCTATTTTCATGTTGTAATGTTTTGCATTTGTCTTGTTCTTCCTTGAAATTTAGTAGCTTTTTATGATTGAGATTTTTTTTGCTGATTTTCCTAGATTATATTTTGACTTTGAACTGTATGTTAAATTGAGTTTTGTTCACCACATGGTGAGAAAGCAATTTTCTAGCTTTGGGCCCTTTTATCTTGCTGTTTTCAGAGCTAGTTCTGTAGATTTGCAAATTTTGGGTACTTCTAAGGGAAAGGCATGGTCATAGTTCTCTTGGTTTATACTCTAATTTTTGCCCAAGTAGAGTCCCTCTTTCCCTGCAACTTAAGCACTAGGACTCCTCTTGGCACTGGAATTATGTCCTCTGTTCTTCTTCAGTTATAGAATATTGTCCTTTTTTGCCTTTGAAGTGATACCAGGATTCCTGCTTCCTTTCAACCAGCCATAACTATTCCTCTCTGCACTGAAAGTGGGACCCAGAATTGCTTATGGGCAAGAGAGTTGCTAATCAGTATCAAAGTCACCCAGTATCAAAGTCACACACCCATTGATGTGTAATCCACATCAAAAGGTCCTTTCAAGCCAGTTGTCTGACTCCTGTACTATCTCTGGGCTGAGAGCTCCTGAAGCTGTGGCTGCTAATGCTAGTGGTATCATACCTCCTTCAAGTCCCATGGTGTTGCTAGCTCTCAACCTGGTCACAGATCTCTAATGCCTACCTGATAAGTGGTTTTAGGCTGGAAAAATGTCTTACTCTGACCTCTTTTTGGCTCTGCTATTCCACAATTTGATAATTATAAAGTAGGACATTTTGGGGAGAGTTCAGCTGAGTTGCTACATATGTCTGTGTGTGTGTATCTTTCTGTTTTTTTCCTCTCACTTTTTACAAGTGAGAGAAAAACAAGGGAGTATATTTCTTACTCTTGTCAATACCTCCCAAATGAGCATTGTAGACACTATAATTCTGGTCTTTTAATTTGCTTCGAATATACTTAACTACTTATATCTAACCCTTATCTTCCCATTTTGTTTACAAGAATATCATCTGAGATGGTGCAAAGAAGCAACATGACACAATAAGAAAATAACAGATTCAAAGTTAAAAGATCTGAGTTCAAATTACAGCTTTGCCCCTACTGCCCATGTGAATTTGGGGAAATTATTTTAATTCTCTGATCCTCCATTTTCTCATCTATAAATTAAGGAGATTGACCTAGATGTCTCTTCCAATATTACTTCAAATTCTCAAACTATGATCCTCTAGTAATGGCATTCTTCTTTTCTACTAGACTTGTTAGCCTATCAAAAGTAAAACATTATTTTATTCTAGCACATTCTATCTCATAAGGAATCACCACTTCTGCTAAATGCTCAATAACCAGTCCTTTAATAATATGTTGTGGAATTTTTTCAAATGTCACACTCTATTTTTCCAGTCTTAAAAGACAAAGAATCAGAAAAAAATAATAGTTATTGTTTATATAACATGAAAAATTCCATTGAACTAATTTAGTTTATATAATTCTTGAAAAAGAATATAAAAACTATCTTACTAAGCCTTCACACAGCAATAGCTTTCAATAATATAATAATTATTATTCCCTCTCCCAATATGCCTACATGGAAGTCATTCTGATTAGACTCTGATGTGTTTCTCTAGGTACTTTTCAAGCACATAGTGCTAGGATTGGCTTTTCTGCTTGCATTCAGTGAATTGCTGAGAGGGAATGGAGTAAAACAGTGTGGTCTAGTGTCACTGGGGATATATTAGGGAATGCAAGTTATCTTAGAGGAGACAATGACCATACAGATTGCCCTCTGGGTTTAGCCTCTTGGAAGGAATAAACACTCAAGCCCAAGTGCATTAGCCCTTCCCTGTGCTTTGGTGATTAGTACTGCAAAAATAAACAGTTTATAAATTCACAGTAACCCTAGAATACCCATACCAATTATTTTATAAGCATTCCCTGGAAGACAGATACATTTTCAGTTATTCTATGTCTATGGCAACCATCTGTCTGCCCTGAACTATAATAGTGAGAGATAAGCATTCCACCCACTGAGGCCACAGGGTCTAGAAGATATATTGGGAAATAGGATATATGTATTCACCATTTCTAGTTTAGTGCTCTTGAACTTCACTCTTCTAAACCCAAGTTTTCATCATGAAAAATTAATGTGTTCTTTATGCTTCTTCTTGGGAAATCCTGAGATCCTTTAGTGGGGGAGGGGAGTATTCAGATATTTTAGGAAGGAACCTAGAACAGAGCTCCTTAACCTTGGATCTGTGAACTCCTTTAAAAAATGATAATTGCATTTTAATATAATTGATTTTCTTTGTAATCCTACAAGTATTTTGTGATTTTGTAATCTGTTTTTTTATTTTATGTATTTGCAAACTTTTTTTTTCCTGAGAAGAGTTACCCCTTTATAGAAATTGATGGAGATAATGCCAACCCCTGATTCTCAACCCCTTAGTACTGGGTTTGGAACCTAGCAGGGGTCCACTAGAAACTTAATGACTAAAGTGCTGCCTCCTGTAAATTGTACCCAATGGTATAGAAAAAGTGGAATCTACCCAGCTTTGAGATTGGATATGGTGTTGTATCAAACTCATTTAAGGAATTTTCTGGGTCTCGTAACCAGAAATTTGACCATCAGATAAAAAGCCTTTTTTTTAAGCCACAACAATTTAAGATGATAGAGTACTAAAGTACAGGTCTTTGATCAGTTTTTGTGGAGGCAGTTCATTGTCTAAGTTATCAAAACTCAGAGCATGCTAATATAATTCAAGGGTGAAGTGAAGTGAAAAGATTACTGGACTGGGTTACCAGCAATGTATAAAGTTTGGGGGGAGTGGAAGTGAAAAGAATACTAGATTGGGAATCATAAGACTTTGGTTTAAATTCTAAATAGGCTACTTGCAATGTGATCAAACTGTGAACTTCAGTTTTCTCACCTGAAAAATTAAAATAATCATACTGATACTCACAGGAATTTCACAAAATTCAACTGAGATAATTCAGGTAAACCTCTATGGAAACATTAGCTATTTATGTAAGGAATCTACTAGCAAGGACCCCATATGTGACTTCCTAAAAGAGAAAAAAAAGCTAATAATTCAAATCCTAACTCCCACCCAAGGCTAGACAAAGGATTTGCAGTGTGCCCATTGATATTTATGGTTTTCATCTGGTGTTGAGACCTATACTTAGGTTGAAGACTTGAAGAATTGACTGCAAATTAAACTATAGGTATATAATTGAGACCTGAAGAAGGCCAAACTCTTTACATTGAGATTTTTAGAAAAGAAACATATCTCTAGGTTAACCTATAAAGTCCAAATCCCTTTCAGCTTTGATGTGCTAGAAATCCCAGGGCTTGAAAGAGGCTTACTATATCCTGAAATTAATATAGAATGGGACAGGATTGGGGGGGGGCAGAAAAAGAAGATGGTACTTTAAGCTCTGTTTCTAGTCAGTGGCAGTCACAGCTTTCAGTAATAGAGATCTCACTTGAGTTTATATTTTTAAGATACAAGGGAAGAGGAAAAAGCCCTAAGGGTTTGAAGTGCCAGAATTCTTCCTTTTCTTCCCCTTGGGTGTCTCACCCTCCTTGGCGGTAATTAGAAATATTTCTACCTAAGGCAACATTTGTACATGTATTTGAATGTGTGGGACAGGGAAAGGGGAAGGTGGCAACTGGTCAGAGGATAATCCAATTGAAGATTCAGTCATTCCAGAAGTGGGAGTGGTCCTAAAGGTAGGGCACTGAGTCTTGAGAGGGGTGCCATGGAGATGGAACACTGAAGGAAAGACTGAGAATGATTATGGCAAATGAATACATGGGTTGACAAAGAACCTTATAGGACAATCAGTCACTAGTGTCTTCCACCTTTCAGTAGGAACATGCCTTCTCTGATGTCTTGTACCTTGGAAGAAAGCTTCATTTACTCTGTGTTAGCTGTGCCTTTGCTAGCTAGGTACCAAGTCTTCTTCAGTTCCTAGTGCATCCTTTGCTTGGGCTATGGCTCCTGTCTCATAAAAAATAGTATTATGACATGCCTCTGGTTTTTATAAAGGAAATAATACTTTGCTTGCTTGAAGTCTTCTGCCACCAACTACCTATATATTTTGGGAAAGTTGCTTAATCTCTTTATGACTCAGTTTTCTCAGCTGTACAAAGGGGATGACAATATTTGCACTCCCTGTCTCTCAGGATTTTTTGGTGAGGATAAAATGATATATATGCAAAGAATTTTGTGCACCTTAAATGCTATATAGTATTAGTATCTTTCTGGTACTCTTGATGACTGGCCTGAAGCCAGCCATACTCTGTCTGACTCATATGCTACTACAGAGCAGAATATAGTACCCTAGTGACCTGAAAGAACAAATGCACTTCCCTAAATACCTCATTTACAACCAAAAAGGAACTGTACTAAGCTTAGAAGAGGGCTCATGAGTTTATGATGAATACTGCCCCAACACCATACTTTTCAAAGCTGTTTGGAATTAGCCCTCCCCTCAAAAGCTATTGATATGGAAGCTATATCCCAAATATCTGCTTAGCACATTTTCTCAAGGAGGGGCAGATCTGGCAAAAGGCAAAACATCATTTGTTTTCTCCAAGATCAGCAGTCAACTTTGGATGAATGACAGGTATGGTCCTCCCCATACTCTCAAATATTCTGTGTTTTTTAGTAATAAACTGCCATGTAAAAACAAGGGCAGCAAAATAATTCCCTTACTTCTTTGTTTAACTGGACCAAAGAACCCCCAGAGCTATGATTACATAGTGAGATGAAGACTGAGAAAGAAGTCTGGGAACCTCCTCTCTGTTGATTCAGGAATGGGAATGCAGGCATTTTCCAAGAATGGAAACTGGGTAAGGGCTAGCCAGGAGAAAGAAAGGAGTCTGCCTTGGCAGCCACCCCAGAGAGGAACCCAAATGGAAGGAAAGGCGTTGAGAGCTTGAGCCCTAGCTTGGTGATTGAAGGATCCAGGCCTTTAGCTGATATATTTAAAACTTCTTTTGCCCACCAAATATAGCTGTTTGCATTCATGCTTGTTTCTTTAAGACCTCAAGCTCTAGTGAAAGCTTCCATTTTCCCAGAGCTGGTCAAATGAACGTGGAATTGAAAGCAGATGTGAAAGCCAGCATGTTATTGCACAAGGGCGAATGGGGCATGGGGGGGAGAGTATAAGGGGGGAGGTGGTGGGGGCTGCATGGAGGGACTCTCAGCAGCCCCAGGACTCTCATCACTTGAGGGGGTCTGAACTCCAAATTCCACCAGCCTGCACTCTGAAAATGAAGTCCTAACAGAAAACAGATGGGAGTGGACCAAGAGGAGGGGGAGGAGTAAGAAGACGGCTTGGAGAGGAGGTTGGTGGGGGAGGAGGGGTGGCAGAGAAGGTTAGGAAGCAAACAAGGGAAGAAGACACAGAGCACAAGTCCATTAAAATATATTGTCTGTGTAAGAGAATAAAAGTCCTTGAGGAGGTGAGAGGTGGGAGGATGTGAGTTTTGGGGAGTGGGAGAGAGCAGGGTGTGAGACATAAGCATATCTAGGCCTCCTCTAGCTAGATATCCCATTATTTGTAAGAGGGATGTGTATCATGAAAAGAATGGTTGCAAGAGCCAATGGCAAGTTAGGAAATTATAAGGGCAGAGGAACACAGGGCTGCCATATCCCTCTCAAAGTCTGTCTCCTGGAACAGCCCAAATACATTTACAAATGCCAGTAGTCCTGATAAATCAAACTCACTGGAGTCAGCACAGCCCTCATGCTACTTCTCAGAAGGGCTTTGTCTCGGCCAGAGCATGCCAAATGGAGTCTGCTGTGGAGGAGGAGGCGGCAATTGGTATAGTCTATAGTCTGGATAATAATAACTCATGGACCTTTTCCATCCTGGGAACCAGAGCTAATCTACTTTTATTTTCCTGGACCAACTCATCAGAGATTTGACAATACCCAGATCTGGATGAAACTTTGTGAAAGGGTTCAGTTTGATTCTCTCCTGTCATGGTAGTGAAGCACTGTGGTCTAATGGAAAGATCACTGGTTTAGGAATCAGAGGTCCTAGACTCAAAAGCCAAGACTGGCACTAGCTCCCTGAGCCCAGTCTCTTAACTCATCTGAGCCTCTGTGTTCTTATTTGTAAAATGGATTGGGGGAGAGGGCATGGGTGAACTAGATGGCCTCTAGGTACTTTCCAGTTCTAGGTTTCTGACAGCATGAAAAAAAGAAAATCCTGGGTTCTGGAGTTGGAATGAACCTAGAAATCAATTCACTGGTTTTGCAGATGAGGAAAGTGAGGCCACAAGAAGCAAAATCAGATGCCCAAGATCATATAACTAAGAGTAGAGGCCAGATCCTAGAGTCAAATCTGGTACTGTTTTCACTATGCCACGTTACTTCTCTACCAATTAGTCCACATCTTTAAATCATTTCCACAGAGAAAGTTCTACATTAAGCAACAAAAGAAATCCCCCCCCCCCAAACAACCAACAAATCAACAATCCTCAGTCATTTCCAAGGGTCATAAAATAGATCTAGGCTGGCTTTGGGGAAATAGCTTAAGAGTAGACTGAATTATCTGTAGCTTACTTCAAGCTGGGCCTGCACCTCCATGGATTCCAAATTTCATCTTGCTAGAATTTGAGAGTTGGGGCACTTAGAAAACTATTCCTTTAGCTGTATGGGAAGCAAGTGGAAATAGTGGTTGTTTCCCACAATTGCATCTCAGTACCTGGAGAGGCAAATTTGTAATGTCTGATCATCTTTCCCTTGACATCCCCCTTCAGATATTTCTACCATTGTCAGCAGAGCAAGGTCCACAACCAGGCAGGCATTCATAGAATGTGCCACTTTTGGAGTGGAGGGTAGGGCATGTGATGAGGTGATTATGAGAGGTTATTCCAGCACATCATCATCAATATTTCATTCTGCACTGTAGGTCTGGGGAATTTAATATAAAAGTCAGCAAACTTGGGATTTCCAAATAACATCCTCAAGTTAAGATTGTCCATTTTTTTGAACCCTCCTTACTACTTACCAGAGGAAATGTGTCTGTTCCAAATCTATCCAAATCTGAGTTTTCTATTTTCTTTTTGGTATCACATATACATATATAATTATATATATATATATGTATATATATATATATATATATATATATATATATATATATATATTACTGGCACAATCCTCCCACACATTTTTGATACAGCTCTAGTTGTGAAGAAGCCTTCCTTTGACCCAGCAATACCACTACTAGGTCTATTTTCAGTGATGATTAGGGGAAAGGAAAAATAACCTGTATGGTCTAAAATGTTTATAGCAGCCCTCTTTGTGGTGGCAAAAAACTGGAAATTCCAGAGATGTCTGTTGATTGGGGAATGACTGAACAAATTGAAGAATATGATCATGATGGAATCCTGCAGTACTATAAAAATGATGAGCTTGACAATCTAAAAAAATGAATAAACTTGTATGAAATAACAAAGAACAAAATGAGCAGAACCAAGCAAATATTGTATGTGTTAATAATAGTATTGTTTTAAGAATAACTATAATTTGACTCTATTAAATGCCAAAATTAAATGCAAAGAACATACGAAGGAAGATTATCTACATCTAAAGAAATAAAAAGCTGATGAATAGAAGATCAAATAGAGGTATATATCTATATATTTATTTATATATACTTTTTTGCCTAATGGTACCATCTCTACATTGGGGTTGGAGGGAGAGAAGAAAAAAGGGGGAAAAAGAAAAAAGAATTTTACAGGATAACTTTATTATATATTTAAAAGGAAAAATACTTTCACATAATAGTTTTGCAGTTTATATATATGAATTATATTGTATATAAAATAAATATAAATATGTATAAAATATAAATATAAATAAAATAAATATACAAAAGAAATCTTCTTTTAAAATATGCCTTTGTAATATGAAATCACTGCCAAGTAAACTGTCTCCATCCTTTCCTACACAGCAGCCATTCACATGTTGAAGATATCTGTCATGTTCAATGAGCTCACCGAGGGCAGTTAGGTGCTTTTCCTCTATTAACTCCCCACTAATCTTAAATTTCAGCTGCCTATTAATCATTTCTAATCTGTCATTTCTTAGTATAAAGAATATTCTCCTTGGCAAATGTAACAGGGAATTGGCAGAACTTCCCCACCTGCTTCTAGCCAACTATGTATGCTAGCCTGGTAATTGGGAAACAAGGAAGCAGCTCCTTATTGTACTCTGAGATGGAAGATTAGTGGAATAGTTCCCCTCTCACCACCAGCTCTATTTTTTTTTTCTCTCTCTTTTCTTCCATCCACTTGTTTTTAATTCTATGTATTTGATATTTCCCCAAGGGTGACATCATGAACTCTGGAATTTTCCATGAATATTGGTGGAAGAGTGGCTTTTTTTCATCTAGCCAACATGTTGACAACTCAACTGCCTAAAGTGAGCTCAGATAGGCAAATGGGAGCCTGAGTTTCTGGAGGCATCTTTTACTTTTAATTTATTTACTTTGTCTGAAAATGGATCTTGAGATGTACATGCATAGGTTTGGAGATGACTGGAGAGACTGGAGATCCTAGGTTCCTAGGAATTGTTGGTTACCCTTTAAGAAGACACTCTTCACCTACTATAGAAATTTATGGAGAATATGCTTACCAGTTGGGGAAGCCCCCAAACCCTGACCAGAAACCATAGAGTTTGATGACGTTAAAAAGATGTGCATACATAACATGAATCTAAATATGTGTGTGCACTAGTGTCATAAGTCCAACATTATATGTACATGTACACACATATTAAGATGAATAAGAATGCATGTATCATAAGTCCAGACATATGTGCTTGAGTCCAGAAGTACATGAATGTTTATATTATTAGTATAGATGTACTCATGTTCAGTATACATCTAGTTGAACACATGAAATATATCATGAGCCTAGGTGTCTAAACTCTAAATATACATCTAGATGTACATGAACATACAATTAATGAGTAGAGAATATATCTAGACAGAAGTTCATTTACATGTTATATACATGTAAGTAGATATTTACATACATAGATGCAACAGATATCTGTCATATATCTAATGTGTGCACATATTTCACAAGTCTAGACTGTGAGTACTCATATATCATGAGTTCAGATGTATGTGTATACAGATCCTAAGTCTAAACACATGTGGGCTCATGAGTCCAGGTATATGAGGAAAGAGACAAGATTTGCATGAGCATATGGTACATATGTGCAGTTATGGCACCATGCTACAAGTATAGGCATGCATAAAAACATGACACTTGTCATTATGTAAAAGCATATACATCATGGGTCCAGGCTTAAGTATACACATGGGTCACAAATCTCAGATCCATTGGACTATTTTTCTTCTACTCAGCTGAACCTTCTCCATCTTGTTTGGTGTTGTACTCATTTTGCCAAGTGAAAAACTCTTTTAGACATTTTGAGTTCAACATTTCTATCATCACTGACACCTTTAGAGTTCAAGTCAATTGAATTTTGGTTAAACAGGACTTCTTGATCTATGAAAACATGGCTCAAACCCAAAACTCATCAAAGCATCTTGGAGAGTAAATTGCTCTGACCAAACATTATTTTGTTGAAATAAATGTAAATTAATCAGAAACAGTTTCCCTTGAGACATATGAGGGCTGGGACTTTAAGGTAAAAGACCATTACAGAAAAGTCCATTTGAGAGTTTCCTGATCCCTCATCGTTTGGGAAATTGTTTAAGACATTTTGATGAGTTTGTAACAGTGTTGAATGGGTCCATTCCGCCTTTAAATTTGTGGTTTCTATGGGATTGTTTAAGCTTTCATTTTGCTTGTTCTGTAAAACATCAGATCAGTGTTTAACCAAAACTTTAAACATATCTACACTGGGTTGATGAGTTAGGGAATTAGGGAAGTCTAAGTATATGGAAACTTTAGATAACATTTTTATATGTTTTTGTTTTTTTAGAGAAAAAACACATATAGGATCATAAATTTAGACATGGAAGAGGGGAAGAACATCATTTAGTCTAACATACTCTTTTTATTTTGTTTATTTCATTATTTATTTATTTATTTAACAATCTTTTCTTTTTAAAGTTTCAGTTGCAATTCTCTCATTCCCTCCCACCCCCTCACCTACTTATAAAATGAACAATGTAATATTAATTATACATGTGAAATCATAAAAAAACAAATTTCTACATTAGCCATATTTCAGTAAAAGTGAGAAAAATAAAGTGAGTTAATTATGTATCACTTTGAACTCAAGAGTATATCAGTTCCCTCTCTGGAAGTGGAAAGTATTTCTTTTTAATCATGAGTCCTTTGGAATTATCTTGAATCACTATATTAATTAGAGTAGTCAAATGTTGTACAACTGATCATTATCACAATTTTTTCTATTCCTGTGCATAATGATCTCCTGGTTCTTCACACTTCACTTTTCATAATTTCATATAGATCTTGCCATATTTTTCTGAAACAATCACCTCATCATACTAGGACTACATTACAATTATATTTCACAATATGTTCAGCCATTACTCTCACTGATGAGCATCTCCTAATTTCCAATTCTTTGTCACAGCAAAAATATCTACTATAAATATTTTCATTTTTTTGGATTTTTTTCTTTGACATATTTAGAGTATAGACAAATAATAGTATTGCTGAATCAAATGTCATGCACAGGTTACAACCATTTGGATATAGTTTCAGTTTTTTCTCTAGAGTAACTGAATCAGTGTGCTACTCCACCAAAAAATCATTAATGCACCTATTTTCCTTCATCTACTTTAGCATTTTTCATTTCTGATTGGTGTGATATTTTACCTTAAAGTAATTTTAATTTACCTTTCTCTAATCAACAGGAATTTAGAGATTTTTTTTCATGTGGATATAGTAAAGCTGCCTGTTCATATCCTTTGACCAGTTGTCAATTCAGTAATGGCTCTTAGTTTCATTAATTTGACACCATTTCCTACACAATTGAGGAATGAGGGCATCATCAGAGAAACTTGCTATAAAATCTTTTGATATTACTTCATTGTCTTTCTTCCCCCCTCCCCTTCCCATCTCTCACCCTTCACATAATTAGGTAAACTGCCTTGGTCATCAAAGAGGCTGAATAAATTTTTGGTGAATGAATGAAGTCAGACAGTGGTGAATTGAATGAATGAAATTAGACAAAGGTGTTTACTTTTTAAAATAACACATGACATAGCATTTCTAATACATTCTCACACTTCCATTTCCATCAGTCTTGTGGAGTAGTCATCAGCATCTTTAATCTATAGATGAAGAAACAGATCTGAAGCAGTTGCTACTTGCTCACTATCCATAGCTAATATATGCTAGTTGAAGGATTTGAACTCAAATATTCCTGACTTAAGGTTTAGCATTCTATCTACTACATACATGTTTTCAAATGGTTAGGGAAACTAGTAATTCTAGAATGGAAAGTAAAATTTTCAAGTGCATGTTAGTGACTAGTAAAGTATTCTGATTTCCCAATGCAAATATTTCAATATTTTCAACCACAGTTTAAGGAAATGTGAAATTGACATAGCACCATAAATTATGCCTTTTGTTGTTTTGGGGTTTTTTTTAGGTTTTTGCAAGGCAATGGGGTTAAGTGGCTTGCCCAGGGCCACATGGCTAGGTAATTATGAAGTGTCTGAGGCCGGATTTGAACTCAAGTACTCCTGACTCCAGGGCTGGTGCTCTATCCACTGAACCACCTAGCTGCTGCTAAATTATGCCTTTTGAATGAAATTTTGTAAGCTGGTGCTGATGTCCGTATAGCCCAAACAGATATAAGAATCATGAGTTAAGGATGAATATATGTGGTGCTAAGTTTTAATATCCAGGGTCCACTTCCTGGTTTTTTTCTTCTTCTTTCACTGTGATTATTTTTCCTTGAAAATTAGAAGCAATGATGAAAGCAAACATATAAAAAAAAACTCCAAACAAAAATTAATCATATAACATAAGAGTATATTCTCAAATAAGGCAAATTGTTCACATTTATTTTCACTGACAAACTCCAATGATATTTCCCCTCATTTATTTTTTTTATTCAACTTTGATTAATCATTGACTATGTGCAAATCACCATATTTGACTGTTGGGGAGATCCAAAGATAGATAAGACAGAGACCCTGTTTTCAGGTAGTTTATAGACTAACTTGTAGTGTATATATGACAATTAAAACATTCTCAGATCCGATTAACCATGAAGAAACTTAATCATCAGAGAAGGACCTTCCCTCACTCCTTTATTTATCTATCTAATCTATCTATCTAATTTCTTATTCATTAATCTATTTATTCATTTATTTGTTTTTTCATTCATTTATCTATCCATCCATTCTTTCATTTGTTTACTTCTTCATTCATTTATTCATTCACCTATTCATTTATTTTCTTATTCATTTATTTGTTTATCCATCTATCCATCCATCTATCCACCCATCCATCACACCATTCATCCCACCATTCATGCATCTATCTATGCATTCATTCATTTCTTTGTGCTTATTCATCTTTGCCTGTCAGGTGACTTTAGGAAAACTGCCAATGGAAAAATCAACAATCAACAGGCAAAGAATAGAAAGAAGCATCTTCTCTCTTCTTTGTGAAAGCAAAACTTTTTCACTTAGGGGAGTTTAAAGGTGGGGAAATGGACTGAGACTGACCTAGAAGAATGAAAATTAAAAGGACCAAAAACAGTTTCCCTGATCATACAAAATTGGATTCTTACAGGGCATAAAGAAAAGGAAACATTCAGTTTAGATTGGAGATCAGGATTGCAAACTTCTAGACTGATATTTCCTTGAATATGTGTTTCTTCATGTAATATGAGACTAACCAGTATACATTACTAGTTTTAAAGCCCTCGACATCACTGTTAATTTCCCCAAGGTCAAAAATACTACTTGTCTGCGGAATATGGCCTGGAATAAAATGCCCCTTCAAAACTGGGTTCCAGTTTTGCTTATCTTGAATCTTTATTCAGCATAAATAATATCCCCCTTTTCCCCATCTCTTCACAGCCACTCAATTTGCTTATTCAGCTTAGCAAGAGGATGCTTCCAAGTCACATGCATGGATCTATGCTCTTGTCAGCTGCATATCAGATGATTGATTCTATTTCTGATACTGATGAAACTAGAAGCCAAGATGACAAAAAATACACTCTCCTGGACTCATACTTTCCTTTGGTCAGAGCCTGACTACCACAAAATTAATAATCAAGACCTTTGTAAGTTAGTGTGGTGCAAAGATCTAAGGCAGTTTGGTATAGTGGAGGTGAAACAATTTGGTGACCAGTGGAGTTGTAATCAACTTTTGGTCTATCTACTTAACTAATTCTGTGATATTGAGAAACTAATAAAAAGTTTATTAGAATCTGCTCCAGGTTTTCCATTTGGAAAATAGAGATGATACTAGTAATGTTATACTCTCAGATTTTTAAAGTTTCATTAAGTCCTCCCCTCTTTTTTATTTTTAACACTATAGTCATTTCTTGAAATACCCTGCTTTTGATCTTTCCTTATAAGAATGACTGGGGAGTGGAGGTGAGAGAGTTAGGAAAAAGTGATTATATCTGAGAGTGTATGAAACGTTTTTTATGTAGTCATACTTCTCTGTCCCATTTCTATATCATCTGTTTTCTGGCACCAAGAATGAACATTATCATTATTAATCAGAGTTGAGCTGCCAATCAGTGTTGTTATTCAATTTTGTGTGTTAGTGCTTTAACCATAGTAAGGATGCCTATTAGATATCAAGTTTAAGCAATGAAGGATTAAAGGATCAAAAGCTCTTGTCTGTTAGAGACCAGATCAAGTCCCTCTTCACTCAAATACATCCTCTTGATAAGACAATAATTTTCTAAAGACCTAACCTTGTCATTTCCTAATTCAGTAAACTCTAGTGACTCTCCTTTCCATTAACTCTAGAAACAAATTAAAGTGCCCTATTTGGCATTTAAAACTTTTCATAATCTGGACCCTAACTACCATTCCAATATTCTTTTATATTTGACCCCTCTCCTGATATCTTCAGTGTTTATCACAATTTCTGGTTTAAATGCTTGTAAAGTCAAAGGAGTCTTATCTCAAGTCACACAGTAAGTAGCAGAGCTAAAATATGGTCCCAGGTCTTCTGACTTCTAATTCAGTCTTCTTTTAGTGCATACCATATTATCTCTGGGGTCAAGATGGAAGCCAATTGGAAGATCCTAGTCGTGCCACTTTGTAGCCTACTTAATAAATGTTTCCTTTTTTTTCAAATTTTATATTGCTTGTCCTGATTCTATAGCTAAAATTTTAAGCTCTTCAAAACCTAGTATAACTGGAGCAGTCAGGATTCAGTTTTTTTTGATGAATGTTTGTTGTAGGTAGAGACAAATCTAACAGCTTTTGTTATTACTGGCATATGGCATCATTTTTTTCCCTTTTTTCATATGGAGTTTTAAGGAAGAACAGTACCTCTGGTGTAAGGTTGCCAAGCCCTATTCAGGATTTCTTTCTACTTTGAGGTACACCTGTCATTCTCATCTGTGACTCTAAGAGTCACATAGCATGTGCCATGGCCACAGCCTGGTATAACCATTTTGGCAGATGGGCTAAACTAAGTTGAGAGTAACTTATAGTCTTCAAACTCTTTGGTTAGTTAGGGATATGAAGCATGTGAAGACCTTTCCTGGAAAATGAACAATTTGTTCCAAAAGACTATGACAGCAGTGGATGCAGGCATTGTGGGACATGTAGAAGAAGAATGGTGTTGGAAACAGCAACAGCAATTGTCATTTACTATTGAAGTCTTATGTTTCTCAAGATCTTTTATAATCAACACTGTCTCCTGTTTATCTAAATATAATAAATAACATTGGTAATAATAACAATAATAATAATGATAATGTTTGCCCTTTATTTTTGAAGAAGACCACAACATTAGGGAGGTGATGCCATGACAAGCACGTGAATTGGATTTGAGTGAGGGGATGCTGTGCTAAGTCACCAGCCTCATTTTCTCCTTCAGAGCCATCTGGGTCCAGGGATTAGTTATGAATCAGGGCAATTGAAGATGGATCTGGGTGAGGGGCAATTAGGGTTAAATAACTTGCCCAAGGTCACACAGCTAGTATCAGAGGCTGGATTTGAACTCCCATCCTGATTCCAAGGTCAGTGGTCTATTCACTGCACCACCATCTGTCCTAAATGCAATAAAACTTCATGGATGTACCCTTGCTGCAAACATTATCATTAATAAATTATGTCAGAGACATAGACAGAGATGTTTCCTCTCCAACCTAAACATTTGTATTCAACAAAAGCAGTACTTTCAAGGTAAAATAATTACTAGAAGACTTAAAATCAACTTATTAGAAATAAGAACAGTTTATTGTTAACTTAGAGAGAAAGTTAAGCCAGCACAGAGCAGAGCAGAAAAGGAGTGGGCAGTTTTCAAATATTTAATATACATTTACTCACTAGAGCATTCACAAACTTCAGAATAGTTTTGATGAAAATGGAGAAATTCAGAAATTACTAGATGAAAAAATGAGAACTACATAAGATTTGTGAGCAGGATAATTCATCTGTCTCTAAGAAGGTAGTATTTAATTTCACTAAAAGCAAGCTTCATGTGAAGCTTAGAAAGATGTAGTATTATTCACTCAAAAAGAAGGCAGTTGAAATTCAGTTTTTACACTGATAATAACAATCCAAAGTGCTTTTATGATGCTCTGAAGGTGCAACTACTCAGCATCAAGAGAACCACAATGATTAGTGATAAGAACATGATCCTAGAAAGATGAGCTGAACACTTCCATAGTGTTCTCAACACACCATACTCAATCTATGTGGCGATTATTAACTATATACATCAGTTTGAAGTCAATCCCTCTCTAACCAATATTCCAATTGAAGGAGTTTTTTTTTAATACCATTAGGTTCTTCGTTGGGGGTAAAGTACCTGGAGCAGATTCTTTCCCAGCTGAGATTTTCAAGACAGGAGATGCACTGTTCTTATAAAACTGACTAAAATCTTCTGGGTTATATGGCAAGAGGAGGTTATTTTACAAGTGTTCAGGGTACCTCCATTGTTCATCTCTATAAAGGAAAAGGAAATAAGTAGAGTTGGAACAATAACAGCATGGTCTTTCTCCTACTCTTTGCTGGTAAGATTCTTGACAGAGTCCTCTTTAAATAGGCTGATTTTTTTCACCTGGAAGAATTCATCCAATCAGGAAATATATCTGAGAGCTCAGAAAGGGCTGAGGAATGGTTGACATAGTGTTTGTTATTTGAAAATGTTACTTGAGCAGCTTTCAGATATTTGTTGTACTCTAGTTCACAGAATCTGACCAAAGTCCTTGATGCTATCAGTCCTGAGGTCTTGTGGAAAATCATGGTAAAATTTGGTAACCTAGGAAATTTCATTAGGATTGTATACCAGCTCCTTGATGGCATGCTTGCATGGATTCTGGATAATTTGATGTGCTTTTAAGTATGATGTTTTCAGTGATGTTGTCACATCCATTCAATGAGAATGACCATAGTATCAAGGTCAACTGTTGAACCTACAGCAAATTATTGGCTGCAAACCTAGGCTGAAAAGGAGAGAGAGCTGGTACATATCTTTTTGTTTGCAAATGATTGTGCATTCAATGCAGTCTCTGAGACTGAGATGTAGCAGAATAGTTATCAAATCTCTGCTACTTATGCTAATTTTGGACTAACAATTAGCACCAAGAAAAAAGAAGTTTTCCACCAGCAAGTACTATACCATCTATATGTGGAACCATTGGTTACGGCAAATAGAAAATTCTGATTGCTCTAGATAAATTTACTTACCTTGGCAGTATACTTTTAGGGATGTAGACATAGAAAATGAGGTTGAAGCAAGCATTGCCAAAGTTAGTTCAGTGTTTGTGAGACTTCATTTGAAAAAATTTTTTACTTTATTTGCAAGGCAATGGGGTTAAGTGACTTGCCCAAGGTCATACAGCTAATCAACTATTAAGTGTCTAAGGTAAGATTTGAACTCAGCTCCTACTGTCTCCAGGGCTAATGCTCTATGGAAGAGAAGAGGTATTAGACCCTCTACCAAATCCAAAGCTTAGAAAGCTATTGAATTGACCCCCTTTGTTGTATGTCTATGAAATCTAAATAGTATATCAGTGCCAAGCCTGGAATTTGAATTGCCTTAAGATGCTGAATATCATAAAATGAGATAAGATACTGTACACTGGAGATTCTTTTTCAACCTGAATTGCCAAACATTCAAACTTTATAGCATAGAGCACAATTGCTGTGGGTTGGTTTTGTTATTCAAATGCCAAAGATATGTTTGCCTACAAGCATATTTTAAGAACTTTCACAAGGCAAGTAACTCCATAAAGGTGACAAGAAGTGATTCAAAGGCACTCTTAAAGACTCTCTGAAGAACTTTGGACACAATTTTGAGACATGGCCAACACTGACACAGGACTGCCTACCATGGTATGCCCAAATCAAAGATAGTGCTGTGCTCTCCCAGCAAAGCAGAATTGCAGTAGGTCAAAAGAAGCATGAGATGTGCAAATTTAGAGAAATTTCCATTCCAAATGTTCATAGGAGTATTTGTGCCTGATCTAGGAGCCTTCTGAGCTCAATTATTTGAGCTTAATTATCTGAGCTTAATTATTTGGAGTCAATGTACTTAGTGTATTCTGGTCCCATGCATTAGAGGGAGTTAGAAATCTCTGAGATTTGGAGTCAGAAAGATTGGAGTTCAAATCCTACCTCTAATACATACTAGTTGTGTGACCTTGGGCAAATTACTTAATCTTTGTTTTTAGCTTCCTCAACTGTAAAATGGAGATAATAATAGTATCTTTCCTTCACAGCT
The DNA here is from genome assembly GCF_037893015.1 of Macrotis lagotis. NCBI lineage: Eukaryota > Metazoa > Chordata > Mammalia > Peramelemorphia > Peramelidae > Macrotis > Macrotis lagotis. The sequence goes on from NC_133658.1 coordinate 752,706,579, forward strand.
GTTATGAAGATTAACTGAATTAATATTTATAAAGCACAGCACAGTACTGCCATATTACAAGCATTTAATAAATGCCTATTTTCTTCCTTTGTTTCAGTTTTCCAAGTCCTTTATAGAGGCTATGTCAAGAAACTGAACAGTATCATTGGACTTTGGACTGATCCATGCAAGATATTCCTAACCAGATTCTGTTACATTTTTCCACAGAATTGTCTACCTTTCTCCCTATGCTGACCAAACCCAGAAAATTACCTACTTTTTTCATGGAATTCCCAATTAGGAGTTTATCTATATAGTAATAAAATATCAGAATTTGGAATGATCTATAAGATTATCTTGTCTAACTCTTTTTGTCTAATAGGTTACAACCCTGATGCCCAGAGAAGGAAGACAACTATCATAACATTACCTCCAGGTGACACAATTCAGAGTTCAATGTTTCATTAGGAAGAATTTAATTTTTTAAAAACTAACTTTTCACTATGAAAAATTGGTTATGCATAGAATGGGGTTAGCATAAAGATATGTGTTAATGGCCTAATATCTCTGACAAATAAAATCATAAATGTCCAAATCTGATTTTTAAATTCATCCTTTATATCATATTTTATATGTTTACATTTCCCAAGTATCCCTTCTTATTCCCCTCCCAGAGAATCATGTCTTTAACAAAGAAAATTTAAAGGTCATTAAAACTAACCAATGTATTTTAAAAACATGAATTATAGATTGGTTCATATCCATGTGCTTTGAGCACAAGAAGGGATGGTGGTACCTTCTCATATCCTACTTTGGGTCAAAGTCATTATATTCCCTGAAGTCTTGTTTAAGTTCTGTAGATATCTACTGTTCATAGTACAAATACCATTTTGGGAATAAAGATGGAAGAATAAAAGAAAGAAATATTGTTTGGCTCCTCTGACACAACACCTCCTCAAATATCTGGAAAACACAAATCAAGTCTTAATTGGGAAATCTATGAAAAAAACCACAGTAGGAAATTTTCTGGACTTGGTTAGCATAGGGAGAAAGGTAGATAACTCTGTGAACAAAGTAACAGAATCTGGCCAGTAACATCCTTCAGGGGATTCTTCCAAAGTCCTAGAACTGAAAGAGGACTTAGACTGTGACCATGATCAGGAGAAGGGTTCAGGACCTATTCAGAACTGGGGCATCTCAGCTTCATGTGGGTTGCATGAAAACTATCTATTGGAACCAGCTCAAGATCTTAGAAATGTGGCAGACAAATAAAATGACTCAGATATACAGGTAGTGTTCCAGCATAAACTATAGTGAAGGGATCCAGGTTATATACTGAAAAAGGAAAAAAAAAGTTCAGAAGCAAAATGTAGCTGGGTTGTTCTCAAACCAAGTCTGAAATATATAGAAGAATAACTAGTGGAGGACTCTAAATCTAATTGGGAGCCATCCATTCTGCCATGCAGATGCTACAGAGTTTCCCAATGGGCTGATAATTGTTGTACATAGCATTAGTTTATTAAGACAATCAGACAGAAACAGGAATATTTCTCAAACCTAAACCCAGATCTGAAACTTATTGAGCTTAGACCAGGAAAGCAGTCATCTAATTTGGAAGCACTAAAATGTTATGGATCCAAAACCTGAGTTGTCTCTGAAATCTTGAAATAATATATAATACTCAATATCCTAAGAAAGCAATTTGAGAATGTAAGAGGACAAATTTTTAGTAGGCATTCCTCCAGATATTAGAGAACTCTGCCCTAAAATAAAGTCCATAGTCAAACAGGAGGATGAAAAAAATGAGCAAACAATGAATGCCACCAGAAACAAAAGTTATTTTGGTGATTGAGAATCTAAGACACAAACCCAGAAGAGAATGTGTAGACAAATTCACAAAGAAAAAAATACAACTCATGCAAAAGTGCAATGACAATTTCTAGAAGAGAGTAAGCAAGTTTTTTTTAATAAAAATAAAATTATTGTAAAAACCAAATAAGAGCACTAGAGAAAAATAGGGGGGAAAACATTGTTGGAAAAAAAATTTGAAAAAGGGATTAAGCAAGAGATAGAAAACATTACCCAAGGGGAGTAAATTTACATAGAGGAATAATTGACGAAATAGAGGTTAATGACTCCATAAAATAAGAAATATATTTTTTAAGGTTTTTGAAAGGCAATGGAGTTAAGTGGCTTGCCCAAGGCCACACAGCTAGGAAATTATTAAGTGTCTGAGACCGGATTTGAACCCAGGTACTCCTGACTCCAAGGCTGGTGCTTTATCCACTGTGCCACCTAGCCGCCCCAAAAGAAGAAAAATTAAAAAAAAATTTAAAATGGAGAAAAATATCAAATGTTTCATAGTAGAAAAAAAGAACTCACATAAAAAAAATCAAGGAAAGAAAATTTAGTAGTAATTGGAATGCTTGAAATCCATGGTTGAAAAATGACATAATTCAAGAAAATTACATAGGTAATTTAGAATCAGAGACCAAATTAGACATAAAAAAGCTTACCTCCTGAAACAAAGCACAAAATGAAAACTCCTAGGAATATTAAAGCCAAAATCTGAAACTTGTGGGCTTTTAAAAAAATTGAAATAATCCAGAGATAAATAATTTAAATGCTGGGTACTCATAGGCTCTTCAAAATTTAGAAAATAGCATAATAAAAGAGTGATGAAGTGGAAATATGATATTCTTGAAGGCAAAAGATCTAGGTTAACAATGCAAAATAACTTGCCCAGCACAACTAAATGTAATCCTAGAGGGAAAAATATATCTTTAATGAAATAGATGAGTGATGAAAAAACAAACAGAGGTAAGTAGAAAATTTTAAATATAAATACAAGAATCAAGAGAACCATGAAAAGTAAACATTTATGAGGGACTAAACAAGGATAACCTATTTACCCTATAGTATTGGTAGATGATAGAGGAATCAACTTAGAATTCATTATTATTATTATTATTATTATTATTATTATTATTATTATTAGGAGTCATAGAGGGAGTTTAAATAGTATTTGAGAGTTGTTCTGTTATGTTCTGATGATTTAAAAAGATGACTGGAAAGAGAGAGGAAGAGGAATACATTAAGGAGAAAAGAAAGGGTAAAATTATATCATAAAATTATGATGGTCAAATGTGAAGCTTATATAAACAAGAAGGTAGGGGTAGAGGGAAATAGGAGACATTTATATTTCATTTTCATCTGAACTGTTCAAAGGAGATAAGAATGCATATATATGAACAAATGGGTACAGAAATACATTTTACTTAACAGAAAAACAAGAAAGAAAGGATTAAGGGAAAGGTGGGAAAAAGAAGCAACGATAAAGAAAGAAATTAATTAGAAGCAAAACAAAAAGAACAAGACAAGAAGAAAGATATGAGAACAGAGTGAAGAAAAATTCATAATTAATAATTACATCTGTTAATAAAAATGGGATGAAATCACCTATAAAATATAAATGGATAACAGAACTTTTTTAGAGACCAGAATCCAACTATTTGTTGTTTATAGGAAACACATTTGAAACAGAAAGAAACTCTGGAGTTAAAATAATGGCTGGAGCATAAATATTTATTGTGCTTCAGTTGAAGTAAAAAAAAAGATAGCAATCATGATCTCAGGCAAAACAATACAAAAATAAATTTTGCTGAAAAATATAGAGAAACTTAATTTTGATAAAAATTGCCAAGAAAAACAAAATAACATCAATACTAAGCAAAATGAATGATAATCCAAAGCATTATATACAATAAAGACACAGCATTTAAGTTCTTGCAGAAAAGTCAAATTAGTTTAATTTGATAATAATAGATAATAAAAGTATAATAGTAAGTATTCTAAATTTACTCTTATAAGATTATATCAATCTATTTTATTTAGCAATTTTTTTCCCAGCTACATATAAAATCAGTTTTAACATTCTTTTTTTAAGACTTTGTTTTCCAAATTCTCTTCCTTCCTTTCTGTTTCCCACCCTAGTTGAGAAGATAAACAATTTGATATGTCACACCTGTGAAGTTATACGATACCTTTCCACAATGTCAAGTTATTTTGAAAGATAAAAAAAAAACATTCCAGAAAAATAAAGTAAAAAAAAAGTTTACTTCAGTCTCTATTCCAACAGCATCAGTTCTTTCTCGGGTGGTGGATAACTTTCAGCATAAGATCTTCAGGGTTGTCTTGGAACATTGTATTACTAAAAATAGCTAAGTCATTCATTGTTGATCATCTTACAATATTGTTATTTTGTACCCAGTACATTTCCCTTTGCAACAGCTCAAATGAGTCCTTCCAGGTTTTTGTGAAAACATCCCACTCATCATATCTTACAGCACAATAGTATTTCAACATAATCAATAGCAACAATTTGTTCAGCCCTTCCTCAATTAATGGTTATCTCCTTAATTTTCAAATATTACCTACCAGAAAAGAGGTGCTATAAATATTTATATGTATATATGTCTTTTCCTTTTTCTATTGTATCTCTTGGGATTCAGACTTATTAGTGGCACTGCAAGGTCAAAGGTTATGAATGGATTTATGTCCTTTAGGGCATAATTCCAAGGGTCTCTACAGCATAGTTGAATCAGTTCAAAACTACACCAAAAATGCCTTAATGTCTCATTTTCTCCATATTCCCTTCATTGTTGATCATATTCTTTTTCTGTCCTATTAGCCAATTTAGTAGGTATGTGGTAGTTCCTTAGAATTGTGTTAATTTTCATTTCTCCAATCAATAGTGAGGTAGAGCAATTTTATAATATGGTTATAGATAGTTTTGATTACTTCACTTGAAAACAGTTTATGTCTTTTTTGGTCATTTATGTATTTTATGTAGGTATATGTATATTGTAAATTTGACTCAGTTCTCTTTATCAGAGAAGCTTGCTTTAAAATCTTTTTTCTGCAGATACTATTGCTAACTATTTCTTTCCATTACATTTCTCTCCCTTGTTCATTCTATTCTCTTCTGTTACAATGTCCCCCCCAAAAGTTTTGCTTTTAATTACCCAAACCTCCAATCATCTTTCCCTTCTAGCTCCCCCCTTCTCAAATCCCCTTCCCCTTCTACTTTCCTATAGGGTAAGATATATTACTATATGAAATTTAATTATGATGAGAGGTTCATTTATGTTCCCTTATCTCCTCTCTTCACCCTCACTGTAAAAAACTTTTCCTTGCCTATATGTGAGATAATTTATTCTATTCTACCTCTTTTTCTTCATTTCTTACAGTACCTTCCTCTCACCCCTTAATTTCATTTTTTTTTTTTTAGTTTTTGCTAGGCAATGGGGTTAAGTGGCTTGCCCAAGGCCACACAGCTAGGTATTTATTAAGTGTCTGAGGCCGGATTTGAACCCAGGTACTCCTGACCCCAGGGCCGTTTCTCTATACACTGTGCTACCTAGCCAACCCAATTTCATTTTTTAAGATATAATCCCAGGGGCAGCTAGGTGAGTAGAGGGGCACCTAGGTGGTGTAGTAGATAAAGCACCAGCCCTGGAGTCAGGAGTACCTGGGTTCAAATCCGGCCTCAGACACTTAATAAATACCTAGCTGTGTGGCCTTGGGCAAGCCACTTAACCCTGTTGGCCTTGCAAAAAAAAAAAACCTAAAAAAAAAGATATAATCCCTCCATATTCAAATCACACCTGTTCACTCTGTCTATATTCATTTTTTCTCACTGCCCTAATAATGAAAACCCTCTTCTGAGTTGCAAGTATCAACTTTCCATGCAGGAATGTCAACAGTTTAATCTTATTAAATCACTTATGATTTGCCTTTCCTGTCCACCTTTTTCTGCTTCTCTTGTATCTTGTATCTGAAAGTCAAATTTTCTTTTCAGCCCCAGTCTTTTCATCAAGAAAGTTTGAAAGTCCCCTATTTCATTGAATCTTCATCTTTCCCCTAAAAGATTATGTTCAGTTTTTCTAGGTAGCTGATTCTTGATCATAATCCAAACTCTTTTGCCTTCCACAATATCTTTTTTCAAGCCTTTTATTTCTTTATACTATTTCTTTCTCTCTCTCTCTCTCTCTCTCTCTCTCTCTCTCTATATATATATATATATATATATGTATATATGTATATATATTATAAATTTCACTCAGTTCTCTTTATCAGATACCTTTATCAGAGAGGTTTTCTTTAAATTTTTTTTTTTTTTCTGCAGATGCTATTGCTAAATCTTGGGTTATCTTGTCTGTGACTCCATGATTTCTCAATAGATTCTTTTTGGCTGCTTGTAATATTTTCTTTTCTTTTTTTTTTAGTTTTTTTTTTTTGCAAGGCAATGGGGTTAAGTGGCTTGCCCAAGGCCACACAGCTAGGTAATTATTAGGTGTCTGAGGTTAAATTTGAACTCAGGTACTCCTGACTCCAGGTTGGGTGTTCTATCCACTGTGCCACCTAGTTGCCCCATGCTTGCAATATTTTCTGCTTGACTTACAAGCTCTGAAAATTAGCTATTACTGGGAATTTGTATTTTGGGACCCATTTTAGGTGGATTCTTTCAATTTCTATTTTACTCTGTGATTCTAGAATGTCAAGGCAGTTTTCTTTAATGATTTCTTGAAAAATTATATCTAGGCTCTTTTAACGTTGGTTTTTAGGTAGTCTAAAAAAATTCAATATTATTTCTCCTGAATCTATTTTCTAGGTCAGTTTTTCCCATGTGATATTTCACATTGTCTTATTTTTTTCCATTTTAAGTGTAATTTTACTCTTTATTGGTTCATTATAAAGCCATTAGTTTCCATTTGCTTAATTCTAATTTTTAAGGAATTATTTTCTTCAATAAACTTTTTTAACCTTCTTTTCCATTTGGCCAATTTAACTTTTTAAGAGTTTTTTCCCTTCAGTAAATTTTTCTGTCTCATTTTCCATTTAGCCAGCTCAATTTTTTTAAAACATTATTTTCCTCATTGGTTTTTGGTACCTCTTTTACCATTTGGCCTAGATTTTTTAAGGTGTTATTTTCTTCAAGTTTGTGTGTGTATGTGTTTGTGTATGTGTCTGCATGTGTGTTTGTGTGTGTGTATGTGTGTCTTTTCTATCAAACTGTTGACTTATTTTCATGATTTTCATATATCACTCTCATTTCTCTTTCCAATTTTTTCTCCATCTCTATTATTTGATTTCAAAATTCTTTTTTAGCTCTTCTATACCATAATACCAATTCATATTCTTTTCCTGTAGGTTTGAATAAAGAATCTTCGATTTTGCTATCTTATTCTGAATGTATGTATTGATTTTTCTTGTCATCATAGTAAGTTTCTATGGTGAGATTTTATTTTCCTCTTGTCTGCTTCTTTTCCAGTCTATTACCTGACTTTTAGTTCTTTGTTAAAGTAGAACTCTGCTTGCAGGATGAAGGGCACACTAAACTTTAGGGTTTTGTGCAACTGTTTTCAGAAATACTTTTAGGGACCTGTAAGTTTTCAGTTATTCTAAGTTGGTATGATCTAAGGGAAGGTTTATTTACTTATCCCCTACCCTGTGCTCTGGTCTCTGAGTGACCACAGACACTCTTTTCTGCCCTAGTACTGTGAGGACTGTCCCTGTTACACTATGGCTGGAAGCCTTCCTCACCCTGGGATTTCCACCCAGCTCTGGAACCCAGATCTGAATATGGGCAAAGCAAGAGTTCTGCTTCAACAAAGAGACTCCTCTTATCTTCTTTTGAATAGTTATTTGCCCCTCCCCCCCTTCTTCCTTACCATTATAGACCAAGAGCTTTGAAAGCAACTGCTGCTGATTCCTTGCTTCTCAGACTTCTTGCTTTGCTGGGGCAGGGTCTGTATCAGCTCACATTGGACTGTGCTCTTCTCCTACCCTGGTGTAACAGAAGTTGTCCCGGCTGTTTGTGTTGCGAGATCAGGAAACTGCTACCATTACCGCTGACCCAGTCACTCCATCATTACAATTATTCAATTTTTGTGCTAAATTATTAGCAATAAAGTAAGATTAAGACATTAAAGATCAAATTTTTTTGAAAAAGAACAAAACTGTCATTTTTCAGATGATATGATGGCTTACTTTAAAAAATTAAAAATCAAATTGAAATAACCTTAGCTTCCACAAAATTTCAGAGTATGAAATAAATCCATACAAATTATCAATGTTTCTATATATTATAAACAAAATCCAACAGAAAGTTGTACAAAGAGAAATGCTATGTAAAATTATGAAATCATGCAAAAAGTATTTTGAAAATCTATCTGTCAAGTCATAGACAGGAATTATATGCATACAATTACAAAACTTCTCTACATAATTAAAGACATATCTAAATAATTGGAGCAATAGTCAATGTTCATGGGTAAGTAGACAGTAATAAACTGGAAATATTACCTAAATCTCTCTACTTATTTATTGCCATACAACCAGACTACAAAGGAGTTTTCTATAGAAAAATATAACAAAATTCCTCTGTAAGAGCAAAAGATCAAAAATATCAAGGAATTCATTTTTTTAAAGAGTGAAGAAAGGAAGTCCAACAATATTAAATTCCAAATTACTTTGTGGGGTAATAATCATCAAAATAATTTGGTATTGGTAAAGAATTAGAGAAGGTGATCAATGGAATAGATTAGATACCTAATACAAAGGTAAACGAATAAAGTAACCTATTATTTGATAAACCCCAATATTGCAACTATTGGGACAAGAATAGAAAAAAACTAGAAAGCAGTCTATCAACTAGGTATACACCAACATTATATACCAAGGATAAATATTTTAAACAGAAAGGGGGATACCATAAATGAATTATAGGAAAAGAAAGAAACTGTCAGATTTATGGATAGAGAAAAAGTTCATGACCAAATAAGAGATAGCTTCACATGAAATAAAAGTGACGATTTTGCACAAAATTAAGAAGTGTGTGTATAAGCAAAATTGATTCAGCTACAATTAGAAGAGAACTGAGTAAATGAGGGAAAAATCTTTGCAGCAAGTTTATCTGATAAATGTCTCATTTCTAAGATAAATATGGAACAGATTTAAAATATAAGTAAAAAGGCCATTCCCCAATTTGTATATTGTCAAGTGATATGAAATGACAGTTTTTCATAGTAAGTTATTTAAGTTTTCAATGATCATGAGGAAAACAAATTCTCTAAATCATTTATAGAGAAATTCAAATGATAAGTTCTACTTCATACTCATTAGATTTTCAAAGTTGACAAGAAAGACATATGACAAATGATAAAAAGGTGTGTTAATGAACTGTAGGTGGAGCTGTGGAATGTTTTAGTCATTCAGAAAAACTATTTGGAACTATGCCCAAAAAGCTATTAAACTATACAAACTCATTGACCTAGCAATGTTGTTACTAAGTCTATTCCTCCAAAGGGATAAAACAAAAATAGCAAATCATATATACAAAGCTATATTGGATTTTTTTGTGTGGTGGTAAGGAATTGGAAACTGAGGAGGTGCCCATCAATTCAGTAATGAATGAACAAGTTGAATCTTATGTATATGATGATATACTACTATTCTATAAGAAATGATAAAAGGAATGATTTTAGAGAAATGTAAGAAAACTTGTATGAATTGGTAGAGAATGAAGTGAGCAGAATTAGTAGAAAAAGTTATAATAATTGCAATATTATAAGACAAAAGTCTTAGGAACTCTGCTCAATGACTGATCACAATTCCAGAGGACCCCAGATGAGGCATACTAACTGGTTCCAGCAGAAAGATGTTACACTCTGACTAGTGGCAGACAGTTTGTTTTGGATATGACCAACACAGTAGTTAATTTCCCTTGACTACATATGTTTGTAAGACAGGTTTTATTTTTTCTTATTTTTTCAATTAGACTGAAATATGTGAGAGGGAAAGAATGTATTTCTGAAAATGTAATTAAAAAAAAAGAAAAGATTTGCATTAAGCCCAGGCTCAACCTCATACCTGTGAAACACCCTTAATAAATTCGCAGTTTAAGATTCTATCAGTGAAACTTGCAATTCAAACCTCAAGCCCCATTAGTCCAATGAGCTAGAATATTCCCAAACAGCACAGATTCTTGTTCAATAACAATCTGCTAATGCATCTAATAAAGATAATGTGATAGAAACTCTCATGATGATATGATCATGAGGTAACAATAAATATCTAAATTGTTATAATGAATTTATTATCTCTGGATCATAATCTTAGTTCCAGTGTCCAGTTTATTCCTTAATCCTAGTTATGACCACCATTCTACAAGAAACTTTTACTCTTTCCCTGGTTCCCCACTATAACAGATAAGTCAAACCTTGCCTGAGCCCAGGTCCTTGTGCCACTTCCTATCTCTTACCCTTAGTTGCTACTTTTCCAACAACTTTATGTGTTATTTTACTCCAGTAGACTGTAAATTCTTGTATTTCCACTGCTTAAAACAATGCCTGGAATAGATTAACTATCTCTCTCTCTCTCTCTCTCTCTCTCTCTCTCTCTCTCTCTCGCTCTCTCTCTCTCTTGCTCTCGCTTTCTCTCTCTCCCTCTCTCTCATAAATCCATCTTTGCATCCATCCATCCATCTACCTGTTAATCTATCTGCCCATCACTTTATATTTGTTTGGATACCTATCTGTTCAAATATGAAAACATGACTCTACATATCACTTTTAGGTTGTATATTCTTTGTCCAAAGGAGAAAGACAGAAGCATCTAAACAATAAATACTGTAGGACTTCTGATTGAATGGATGAATAAAGGAAAGAAAATGCATTTATTAGGTATTTAGTAAGTGTCAGGCACTAAAGAAGAAGAGACAGAGGAAAAAAATGATAATAGTGATAATTAACAGTTCCACAGTTTTATGGGTCTTGTCCTAAATACATTTTATTTCACATTGAATTTAGCAGTAGTCTCACTTTAGCAACTTTAGCAAACTCCATACAATGTTAAATATGGTTCAGGTATCCAAAATGTATTTTTATTTTTATTTCTGTTTTTATTTTTTCTATCTAGAGTACTTCACAAAACTATACATTTGCTATCCATGCCGATCAAATTTGTGTTGAGCAAATCAATCAACACAACATGACTTTCTTGCATCAGACATGCCCTTCCCATAGCATTTATGCTGTATAATTGAAAGAGCCCTTGGTTAAGATTCTGATGATTCAGAGTTCTAATATGCAATTTGGGTAGAGATTAGGCTGAATGTCTCTGAATCTATGATTGTGCTATCTTTGACACTGTCTGATCTTCAGTAAAGCACTTCCTTTCTGTATCTTCTGAAAAATGAATGGGTTGAACTTGAAAGAGTTCTTTTTGCTCTGCCATTCAATGATTCTATGACCAGTTGAAAACACTAGGAATTACTTCAAATTAGTATAAAGGTGTTCTTGGTACTTCTTGCAAGTCATGTGGGGTTCAATTTACTACAGGAATACCTTGATACAGTATTATCAGCAATCAATCAGCAAGTATCTGTTAAGAATCTATAGTTATCCCTTCCCCATTGTAACTTTCCCCATTGTGGTTTTAATAAATCATGAGATCGCATAAGAAATTAAGTGGAAATTTGGGGGAGTTTTGAAGAAGCTGTAGATGACATGTGAAAGTCAACAGATGACACAGAAAAAGTTTAGAAACTCAGAAATGCATAAAAGATATGTATAGTATTATATAAAACCAATTCATATTTTATAGTAAGGAACTATAAACACCCTATTAAGGAAAAAAAATAGAATTCTCTGGTATGAAGGGAAGGTAAAAACATTTTATGTAGATTTTCCAGCTCATAGGGGCACCATAGCCCTAACTCTCACAATGTGGAAAGGATAATTGTACTATGTTTTATTCAGTGTGCTGGAATACAAAAACAAAAACAAAAAAGAAATAGCCCCTCCTCTAAAGAAACTTTTAAGTTCTAGTAAATAAAGCCACATGGTTGATCACATAGCCATGGTGAAAGTTCTCTGCATCATTCCTTGACAAAATCAATCAGGAGATCTTGAATCAACCCCTATTCTGCACAGTATGTCTAAAGTTCTCACCTCATCACCTTTGTCATTCCATTCCTTTGTTCTGGGGTCATTCCAAGTAGAGATGGCCAGAGTTTTCAATAAAGAAACAGATAAAGCCAAGCAAGGTACAATGACTTTGAAGGTATGAACAATAAGGACAGTTCTGAGGAACACACTAGAAAACAACTAATTTCAACTCCATAGGCTCAGTTGAGACAACCTCCCCTCCTTCTTTGTGCCTACACCTCTTACAACTTAGCACAGCCAGAGGAAAATTATGAATGATTCCTCTTCTCCAGGCCCTTTCTTTTCTGCCTCACTCATTTCCTTGCCAAAACAGCTGTTTTCTATTACAACAGAGTCTGACAAGGTGCAGGTCTGGAGCAGTGCCTCCTTGGCAGGTAATTTTGATGAGGCCCAGAGGTATGCAGTTGGGTGTCTCTGATGGGTTTCCGGTCCTGTTATCAGTCCAGTCCAGTACCCTTCAGACAAAGTTGCCGTCTGTACATCAAGTCCATTTTTGGCTCAAAGCCCAAGCTTACACTCGACCATCATTTATATGTCTGGACTAATATGTTAACTTTTTTCACTTAGACACTGAACTGGAGTGGGAGGGGGTCAGGGATCTTGCCCTTGGAAAGAAAGCATGGGCTCCTGGGTTTGAGGAAGCTAGTCAGATGGCTGTCAAATTTGTTCATTTCTTCCTTCCCTTAGCACTTTCCTCTGTCTGAAACCCCAACAATGAGAAGTTATATGAAATTATCATAAAAAGAAAAGACACCCTGAATGAAAATCTTCTCCAGAGGGTCTGACCTTATTCACAAAGAAACAGACTTAATAGCTGTCTTGATAGAAGACCTTCCACCAAGTAAGGGCATAAGGCTTTTAATCAGAAATAGAATGACCTCAGTAGTCAGGGAAACTGCCAAATTCTTTTAACACCTGTGTTACCATCTTCTCTAAATGGTTTAGTTAGACCTTGATTCCTTATTTACTTATCATAGATTATGGCTCAAGAACCGAAAGAGTCCTTAAAAGTCAATTCCTTTATTTTTTTAGAAAAAAAAAAAAACTAAGTCATTTATCTCAGGGTACAGGGATCCTAAGAGCAGAGGAGGGATATAAACTCAATGATTCTGGAATACCAGTGCTCCTGACATTATACAAAATTGCTGTAAGCTTCCTCAAAAATGACTTTTCTATAATCCAAGTGTTGTATACATGTTCAATATTATTCATCTCATCTCTAATATTCACTAACTTTGTAGAATTTGAGAAGTCACTTTCTGAGTTGCTCATGAATATATTTTTGGAACCAAAGAGTGTTCCTTCAAGCAAAAACATTGAGGCTAACTAGCATCATATGTTATATCAGAGGTGTCAGACACATGGTCCTGAGTGTAGACTAAAATAGATTAAAATGTAATTAGGAAATATCTAAGAAAATAAATAAAAATACAATAGAACATTGGTGGTTGTTCCATTTCAGTGTCCAACTTTGTGACTCTATTTGGGATTTTCTTGACAAGGATCCTGGAATAGTTGGACATTTTTTCCCCCTCTAGTTCATTTTATAGATGAGTAGTAACTGAAGCAAACTGAGATAAGGTTCTTATCTAGGGTCACACAGCTAGTAAATATCTGAGATTGGATTTAAACTCAGGGAGATGAGTATTCCTGATTCAAGATCCAACTCTCTATCCACTGTGTTATCTAGTTGTCCTACAATAAAACATAGGTAATTTTAATGTGTGACTTTCCTTATGTATGGTTTAGTGACTTCTATTGGAGTTTGAGATCACTACATTGCATGACTTCTCCCCAAAAGTCATTCAAAGAAAGGATAGCAAGTTCCCTCCTTAGCTCTGCAAACACCCACTCTCTCTTTAGACTGCAGATTAAAACCCTGGCACATTTGACTCATCTATTTTCCATTCTGCTCAGACAGATAAAATAAGTGCCTAGCAGTTAGCTGTGGGTGGGGGTTTGGTTGAAACCAGGAGGGCACATGAAAGATAGCTTGAATGAAAAGGGAGTAAGTTCTAGGGATAAAGTTAGACTGACTTAGAGTACAGAGAGTAAAGGGGTCATTGAGTAATTGCTAGTGAAGATTTTAGATTTGGAAGTAAGAAATCCTAGATTCGTGGGCTACTCTTCTTTGTGTGCATGAATGAAATTAATCACTGAAAAAGCATTTATTAAATTATTATTATTCATTCAGCATCTCAAAACTGCTTTATCATTTGGTAGGAATGCACTAGTGACTGACCTTCTTGAGGATGGAGTCATGAGATTTGAGAAGTTCTAGAAAGTGGTTCTTATTTATTTATTTATTTATTTATTAATTCATTCATTTATTTAGCAAGGCAATGGGATTAAGAGACTTGACCAAGGTCACACAGATAAGTAAATATTTTGTCTGATTTGAACTTAGGTCCTTCTGACTCCAGGACTGATGCTCTATCCATTGTGCCACCTAGCTGCCCCTAAAGTGATTCAGATTTAAAGAATGAGAAACAGATTCATTTGATACAATCCATTCCCTAAAATTACTCAGGACACCACTATTCATCATTGGGTTAGATATGAATCTCTAGGAATACCCTGTAAGAATCTATATTCTCTGGAAGAAGTAGCACATTCAGACCATGGGGCCATTCCTGTAATAGTGCTGATTGAGTTATAGGAGAATTAACTGTATTTGAAAAGCAGAAAGTCTGCCTTATGGGAATTCTACCAGAAAAGTAGTACTGAAGAGGTTGAGAGTTGAGCAGTTAGGTATTCTCCTGGAGCCCTGCCACTCAGGAGAGGCCTGAGGAGAAAACTAGAAGTCTTTAGAGCAGGAGCAGGGAATCTTTTCCCACAGGTTGTATTAGTATGACATTGCCAAATCAACTGCAGGCAAAATTCAATAAATCTAGGAACTTCTTAATAGTGAATTAATTAAATGTTTTAACAAATATAGCACAGAATGATGTTATAAATATCCAAATGACCCTAGGCAGAAATAAGATTCCCATTCCTGCTCTAGAGGGAGGCCTGGGGCTACATGAAGCTTGGGCTGGGGGTGCCAAGATGTAGGCAAAGATCTCTCCCTCCTGGATTTCCAAAAGCCATCTTCCCCTCTTTGTTCTCCACATGTTTCTGGTGAGTGAGTTCCCCTGTCTAAGCTATTATGCTTGTTATTTAGTTCAAGACATTCTTATCATATCTAGCTATGCATCAGGAAACCAGAACCTACACTAACTATAAGAATCTTGTTATTTGAGAAACCTGACTAACTTCATCCTAAAATGAGATGCAATCATGCAAATGACTTGAAATACTAACCAAATCATCAACCCATCTACTCCATTTCTTCACCCACCTGGAAGGGGAGATGGATGGTTTGCATCTATATAGCTAATATGAATTCTTTTTTAATGTTATTTTTTAATTTTTCAATTACATACAAAGAGTTTTCAATATTAACTTTTTGTAAGCTTTTGAGTTTCACATTTTTCTACTTCTCTCCTTTCCCTCTCCCCTACCCATGAAATAGTTTGTATATGTATCATCATGTTTAATATATTTCCATATTAGTCATGTTATGAAAGAAAAATCAGAACTACGGGGAAAAAACCTGAGAAAGGGAAAAAAACAAGTTTTAAAAAGTGAACATAGTTTCAGACCCCATAGTTTTGTCTAGATGTGGATAACATTTTCTATCACAAGTCTTTTAGAATTGTCCTTGATCACTGAACTGCTGAGAGGAGTTGAGTCTATCATAATTGATCATCATAAAATATTTTTAATGTATACAATGTTCTCCTGGTTCTGCTCATTTCACTCAACATCAGTTTATAGAAGTCTTTCCAGATTTTTCTGAAGTCTATCCATTCATGATTTCTTACAGAATAATAGTACTCCATCACATTCATAAACTGTAACTTGCTTAACCATTCCCCAGTTGATGGGGCATCCCTTCAATCTCCAATTCTATGTATTACAAAAAAAAAGAGATTCTATAAGTATTTTTGTACATGTGGATCTTTCCCCCCTTATTATTCCTTTGGGATATAGACCTAGTAGTGGCATTGCTGAATCAAAGGGTATGCACAGTTTTATTGCCCTTTGGGTATAACCTAACATGAATTCTATCTTACAATTCTATATAAATATGAGTTTTTTGATATATATATATATATATATATATATAGAGAGAGAGAGAGAGAGAGAGAGAGAGAGAGAGAGAGCTTTATGAGATATAAAAATATCCACTTATATCAAATACAAGGTCTGACTCATGAATTTTTGTTGGAATTTATCAATTAGTATAGCTCCATTTAAGCAATCCCAACAGTTCTATGCCCATCCTATGTTGACTTGTTATAAGATCATGGTTCTAGAACTAGAAGGGACCTCAGAGATCATTTAGGCTGGACTGCCTCATTTTACAGATGAGGAAACAGAGACCCAGAAAGAGTCTAGTGATTTTCTTAGTGTCATACAGATGGTAAGCATCAGAAGTGGAATTTAAGAAAAGATCTTCTGAGTTAGCTAAGTGGTGAGACACTTATATCACTAAGTGAACTGGACAAGTCACTTAACCCTATTTGCCTCAGTTTCCTCATCTGTAACATGAACTAAAGAGGAAAATAACAAACCACTCCAGTATTTTTGCCAAGAAAACTCCATCATCATCATCATCATCATCATCATCATCATCTTCATCTTCATCTTCATCATTATTAATCATTATTCAGAATCAGTGCTTTTTTTGACTATACCACATTGCTTCCATCTGGAAGTACTTTTTAAAATTTTATATTTTATATCACTTTAAAAAAGTCCATTCCTACTTAGGCATAGCATGAAAGACCCATACACACTTTAGCATTAAAGAGCCTTATGTGGGTTTAGGATCCATAAAAGTGATGATCCTGGCAGCTGCAAGGAAAGGAAGGGTCTGGCTCACATATGTGAGGAAAATGTGCCCTTTTTCCCTCTGATCAGTGGACTAGAACTGTCAGGAGATAACAAGTACCATGCCATACAAAGTCAGAGATCCATGGCCTGTTCAAGTTGGAAGGGACCTCAAGAGATGATCTCTTCCTATTTGACAAATGAGGAAATAAGTGGGATGACTTGCACAGCATCAACCAACAATTTAGTGGAAGTATCAGGACAAAAATCAAGGTCTTCCAAATTCCATGCCAGGGCTCTTTTTATTGAGCCCCAGAGAGATGAAGTGAGAGAGATACAGTTGGGAGCTCAGACCTTAAGAGAGTCACAAGCAGAAATAAGCTGTTTTCAGGGAAAATGACAGAATGGAATGTGCTTACTTAGAACTGAGGAGGGGGAGGTGGAAACCTTAGACACCTGGGGATCCTGAGTTAGTGTTCTGACCTTTAAGCAAGAACTGCAACTGAAGTTCCACTTTGATGTGGCAAGATAGAATCAAGACTTAAAGGGGCTCTCTAGGGTCTGCCAGAGATGAAATCTTCTAGGATACAAGGCTCCCACATCTTGTGGTTAGCACACTGAAGGAACCATCCTTATCTGAATTTTTATTGATTAGTTCCAAATCAAATCAAAACAAGCATCTTTTATGTGCTAGTGTATGTTGCATGCAATCCCTTGGACTAGGCCTATGGTAGCTACAGGAATCAGAGTACATGGATCCTGATCTTCAGAAACATAAGATCTCATTTGGAGATATATAGAATAAACATATGAAAACTAAAGAAATGCAAGATTAAAAAAAAGAAAGAAAATAGAATAAATCTAATAAGATTATACGTGATAAAGTGCAAAATATATTTAGCCTAGACCATAGTCCTGCTTCAGCTTAGTAGATGGTTCCTAGGTACTTGATAGGCTGAGGCATATAGAGGTTAACTATTTAAAATAGCATGTCTTGCTTTTAATTAAATTAATAAGTGTTTGTTGGATTGGACCTGTCTTTGGTTACACAGATGAAGTGTCAAAAAGGGGGTTTTAGGATTTCTAGTTTCCCTCAAAACAGCTCTTACCTGCCCCCTCTATCAGCCTTTTCTCACCCTACCCCTAATTACCTTTATGTATTTTGTATTGACCCTGTATACACCTATCTATGCCAATTGGATATCTTGATGTGGATGCCTCCTAGACATCTTAAACCCATTGTGTCTTAAATTGAGTTTCATATCTGTTTTCCCCAAACTCTTTCCCTTTTCTAGTTTCCTATAGCATTGTTAGGAAGGAACCCATTCTCTTAGTCACTGACAAATGTACTGTGGATTCCACCTTCAAAATATCACCTCCCATTGGCTCCTTATTACTTCTAGAATCAAGTGTACAAGTCCAGTTTGACTTTTTTTGGAAGGTAATGAGATTAAATGACTTGCCCAAGGTCACACAGCTAGGTAATTCTTAAGCATCTGAGGTTGGATTTGAACTCAGGTCCTCCTGACTCCAGGGCAGGTGTTCTATCCACTGTGCAACCTAGCTGTCCTACCTGTTGATTTGTTTTTTTAGGGGGGGGTTAAGTGACTTGCTAAAGGTCACAAGGCTAGGTAATTAAGTGTCTGAGGTATGATTTGAGCCAAGGTCCTCCTGACTTCAGGGTCAGTGCTCTATCCACTGTGCCACCGAGCTACCCAGACTTTAAATGACCTTTAAATCATTTCAAAACCTGGTATCTTTTTGTTTTTCTAATCTTTTTTTAAGGTTTTTTTCAAGGAAAATGGAGTTAAGTGGCTTGCCCAAGGCCACACAGCTAGGTAATTATTAAGTATCTGAGACTGGATTTGAACTCAGGTACTCCTGACTCCAGGGCCGGTGCTTTATCCACTACGCCACCTAGCCGCCCCTTGTCTTTCTAATCTTATACTTTATTTGCCTTTATATAGTCTGCCTTCTAGAGAACCTGGCTTCCATGGTTGCTGCTCCATGCACAAAACATTCTATCTCCCAACTCAGGATATTTTCACTGGCTATTCCCCCTTGTTGGAAATTCCTTCTCTACTGGTCTCTCCCTTCTGACTTTCCTGGATACTTTCACATCTATCTTAAATCTCAACTCTGAAAGTAGTCTTTTCCTAATCCCCTTAAAACTGGCCCTTTCCCTCTTGAGCTGACCTACACTTTGTATATATTTTGTTTGTACTCACTTGTTTGAATATTGTCTTTGACATTAGTTATGAAAGCAGCAACTATTTTAACCTTTTTTATGTCACTCGTGTTTAGCACAATGCCTTACAAACAATCAGTAATAAATAAATACTTGTTGCCTTTATTTGACTATATAAGTGTTTTCTTGGCAGGTAGGTGGTAAAACAGATGAAGCATTTGACCTGGAGTTAGGAAGACCTAAAGTCAAATCTTGACCCGAGAAACTTAAATGGTTATATGATCATGGGCAAGTCACCCTACCTGTATTTGTCTCAGTTTTCTACTCTATAAAATTCAGATTAAAATAACATCATTGTCTCTGAAGTGCTATGAAAATCAACCAAGACAATATTTTAAAAGAGTTTGTGAGCTTTAAAACACTATTTAAATGCTAGTTGCTATTATTACTACTATAATTATTATTATTTTCTCCTCTGGCAATTCTTTTGAACAAGAATTATTTTATTTTTGTCTTTATATCCCCAGCCCTGGAGGATATCCAAGGCATGGGAGAAACAGAGAAAGCACAGGGTTAATTTTGATTTTTTCCAGAGTTTTAGAACTTGAAGGTATCTCAACCTTTATTTTATAACATGTACCTGAAAAAGTACCTCCCTAATAATTTATTTGACAAATGGTCATCCAGGCTCCAAAGATAGCTCACTATGCCTTGATTTCATCAAATCAACTTTCTTTTGTAGCTTCTATATCTTATTCCTGGTTGAGCTCTTGGGGCCCCAATTTAGCACTAACTCTCCTTCTGGATGAGAGCCCTTTAGATCCTTAAAGACACCTATTATGTTTTCCCTTTCAAATATTCTCTTCTCCAATACTTTCAATAATCATCCTCTGTTCTTCACTTTCCTGGTTTTCCTACTGATTCTTTTTGGAATTAGAGTATTTTCTAAAATGATGAAACCAAGTATGTTTTAAATAACATTGAGGAAATAGGCTGAAATTGAGATGTAAGGAAGACAAAGGAATAAGAAGGTTGGAATCATAAGTTTGGAAGGTCTTGAATATTGTTCCTGCTAATTTTTTTCTTTAATTTGTTTCGTTCATATTTCCCAGTTGACTTTCTGGGTGGAGCCAAGATGGTAGCAAGAAGCTCAGAAGCTCCAGGAACTTTCCTGAAAGAACTTTAAATGAAACTTCTAATTAGATCCTATAGCAACAGAACCACAAAAACAACAACAACAACAACAGCAAAAACCAACAAACAAAAAAGAGTGAAACTACTTTTCAACTCAAGATATCTTGGAGGAATTTCAAGAAAAATCTGTTAAATGGGTAAAAGAGGAGTGCAGCCCAGCATAGGTAGGAGAACTGGGAAGCCAGGTCTTAACCACAGGGCAGCTCAGAAATTGGCTCAGTAGACCAGCAATAGAGTGGGCTGCAGTGAGGGTCCTAATTCCAGTTCAGAAGACAAAGTTTGAGCCCAGGAACACTGGTGCAGCAGATAGTACTGGGTTGGGGTATTTTAATGCAGGAAATAAAAAACCACAAGCACCTGAGATGCAAAAATCCAGGCATCAGATACCCTAGTCCCTAGTACAAAAAGCTTGGGATTGTAGTCACTCTGCCCCAGGAGAAGAGCTCAACTTTCAAAATGAGCAAAAATATCAAAAAAGAGTCCTAACCAAAAAAAGGTACAATGCTGATAGGGATGATAACATTATCTCAGAGAAGGAAATCAATGACAAATACCTACATGTGAAACCTCAAAGGGATTTATGAATTGGTCTCAAATTCAAAAAGAACTCTTTGAAGAGCTCAAAAAGTATTTAAAAACAAAAGAAGAACAAAAGAAGAAAAATGTAGAAAAGAAATGATAGTCATGTAGGAGATTATGAAAAAATATGAACAATACTTTCAAAAGTAAAATTGATCAAAATGAAAAATAAACAACTCCCTTAAAAGTAAAACTGACCAATTGGAAAAGAAAAGTAACCATTAAATGTATACTTGACCAAGTGGAAAAGGAAAACAACTTCTTTAAAAGTAAAATTAACCAACTGGAAAAGAAAATACAAAAACTAACTGAAGAAAATAAACATCTAAAAATTAGAATTGGACAAATAGAAACTAATGACTCCAGGAGACACTAGGATTGCATCAAACAAAACCAAAAATCAGGAAAAATCAAAGAAAATATAAAATGACCTCAAAAACAGATCAAAGAGAGATAATTTACAAATTATTCTCTTCCTGAAAGTCATGATCAGAAAGACTGAACAATATCTTTCAGGAAATTATCAAGGAAAACTGCCATAATATCCTAAAATAAGAAGATAAAATTGTCCTTGAGAGAATCAATCAATCTCCCCAAAAAAGAGATTTCCAAATTTCAGAATTTCAGGTAAAGTAGAAAACAATGTAAGCAACCAAAAGAAAGAAGAAGAAGCAATACCAGGGAGCCACAGTTAGCATTACACAGTGTTTGTCAGATTTAACATTAAAATATCAGAGAACCTGGAATATGATATTCTGGAGGGCAAAGGAGCTTGGATTGCAACTAAGAATCTATTCTTCTGCAAAATTCAGCATATTATTTCAGGGTAAAATGTGTATGTTCAACAAAATAGAGAACTTTCAAATTAACCTGATAAAACAATACCAGAATGGAACAGAAAATTTTATCTTCAAATGCATAAAAAGATAAACAGAAAGGGACAAAAATCTGTTACTCAATAAGAAATCTTCTACATCTCTACATAGAAAGACAATACTTGTAACTCATGGGAATTATATTTCTCTTAGGATGGTTGAAAGAAGAGTACTTAGACAGAAGGTGTCGGTATAAATTGATTTTGAAATGATGGTATTATACTTAAGAATTGTACTTCTAGGAGCAACTAGGTGGCACAGTGAATAGCTCACCAGCCCTGGAGTCAGGAGTACTCCTGAGTTCAAATCTGACCTCAGACACTTAATAATTACCTAGCTGTGTGGCCTTGGGCAAGCCACTTAACCCCAATGTCTTGCAAAAACATTAAAAAAATTAAAATTGTACTTCTATTAGTAATTAGTTTTATGAAAAAAAAATAAAAGAGATAAAAGTTTGGTTAACATGATTAAACAAAAAAGAATGAAGGAATCCAAATTACCAGTATCAAAAAAATGAAAAGGGTGAGCTCACCTCCAATTAAGAGGAAAATAAAGTAATAATTCAAAACTATTTTGCGCAAATATATGCCAAGAAGTCCCACAATATAAGTGAAGTGGTTAAATATTTACAAAAAATAACAGATTAACAGATTAATAGAAGAGAAAATAAAATACTTAAATTACTTCTTTTCAGAAAGAGATTGATCAAGACATCAATGAACTCCCTAAGAAAAAATCTCAATGGCCATATGGATGTACAAGTGAATTCTACCAAACATTTGCAGAATAATTTAATTCCAATTCTATATAAATTATTTGAAAACATAAGTGCAGGAACTCTGCTAAATTCCTTTTATTTTAAAATCTTATTTTTATTGAAGGCAATGAGATTAAATGACTTGGCCAAGGTCATATAGCTTGGCAATTATTAAGTGTCTGAAGACAGATTTGAAACTCAGATCCTCCTGACTCTAAGGCTGATGTTCCATCTACTGAGCCATCTTGCTGCCCCTCCAAATTTCTTTTATCACTTTGACCTGGTGCTGATACCTAAATTTAAAAGAGCCAAAAGACATTAAAACCAATCTCTCTAATGCAATTTATGTAAAAATATTAACTAAAATATTGGCAAACAGATTGCAGCAAATTGTCATTAGAATAATACACTATTATCAAGTAAGATTTATAACAGGCATGGAGGAATGGTTCAATATTAGGAAAACAATCAGCATAATTGACCACATCAATAACAAAACTAAAAGAAATCATATGATTATCTCAATAGATGCTGAACCTTTGAAAAAATACCAAACCTATTTCTATTAAACACACTAGAGAGCACAGGAATGAATGGAGTTCTTAAAATGATAAGTACTTTCTAGCTAAAATAATCAGAAAATATTATATGTAATAGGAATAATCTAGAAGTATTTCCAATAATATCAGGCCTGAAACAGGGATGCCCCTCTTTGATTCAATATTATATTTGAAACTTTAGCTTTAGTAATGAGAAGAAAAAGAAATGGAAGGAATTAGAGTAGGCAATGAGGAAACAAAACTTTCTCTCTTTGCAGATGATATGATGGTATACTTAAAGAACCCTAGAAAATCAATTAAAAAACTAATTGAAATAATTAACAACTTTAGCAAAATAGCAGGCTATAAACTATGCCTACATAAATCATTAGTATTTCTTTGTTTGACCAATAAAGCTGAATAGCAAGAGACAGAAAGAGAAATTCCATTTAAAGTAACTGTAGAAAACAAAACACTTGGGAATCTTCCTCCCAAATTAAACCTAAGAACTATATAAACAAAATCACAAAACACTTTTCATATAAATAAAGTCAGATCTAGACATTTGGAAAAATGTCAATTGCTCATGGAAAGGCCGAGTCAATATAATAAAAATGACAATTCTACCTAAATTAAATTGCTTATTCAGTGCCTTAGCAATCAAACTACCAAGCAATTATTTTACAGAGCTAGGAAAAATAGAAGCAAAATTTATTGGAGGAAAACAATTTCAAGAATATCAAGGGAATTATTAAAAAAATGGAAAGGACAGTGACTTAGTCGTGTAAGATCAAAACTATATTATAAAGTGTAAGTCATTGAAACTCTCTGTTACTTATTAAGAAATAGAGAAATGAAATAGATTAGGTAAAAAAACTCCAGAAGTAAATGATTATAGCAATCTAGTGTTTGATGAACCCAAAGGTCAGAACTTCTGTATTGAGAACTTACTATTTGACAAAAACTGCTGGCAAAACTGGAAAACAGCCTTGCAAAAACTAGGCATAGACTAAAATCTCTCACCCTATACCAAGATAAGGTTGAAATGGATACAGTTTAGACATAAAGGTGATTAACCATAGGTCAATTAAGATAATAAATAGTCTATCTGTTAAATCTAAGGAGATGGGAGAAGTTTATAAAACCAAACAAGAAATAGAAAATAAAATGAATGATTTCAACTTTATTAAATTAAAAAGGTTTTGAACAACCAAAACCAATGCAGTTGAGATTAGAAGGAATGAAGAAATCTGGGAAATTTTCACAGCTGGTGACATGAGATAAAGGACTAATTTCTAAAGTATATAGAGTACTGAGTCAAATTTTTATGATTATGCCATTTTCTAATGATTAATGGTCAAAAGATATGAACAGTAAGTGTTCAGATCAAGAAATTAAAGCTAACTATAGTCAGATCAAAAAATGCTCCAAATCATTATTGATCACAGAAATGCAAATTAAAACAACTATGAACTACCACCCTATACCTATCAGATTGACTGAGATGACAAAAAAAAAAAACCCAATCAATGTTGTAGGGGATGTGGGGAAAACTGGGACCTTAATGCATTATTGATAGAGTTGTGAACTGATTCAACAATTCTGAGAGCAATTTGGAACTATGCTCTATCCACTGCTGCCTCAATTCCAATTCTTCTTGTACAATATATCTAATATGAAAATATGCTAAGTACAATTATACAAGTATACCCTATATCAGATTACACACTTCTATGAAGAAGGGGAAGAAAAGGGAGAGTGGTAGAAAAATATGAAACTCAAAGGTCTGAAAAATTATGCATGTTGAAAAACATCGTTGCACATATTTGGAAAAGATAAAATAAAAATTACATGTAAAAATATTAACATTAAAGTGTTTTTAAAATTTTGAGTTCCAAATTGTCTCCCTCCTTTCTACCCTGCTTGAGAAGGCAAGCAATATGATACTGAGTATACATGTGACATCAGGTAAAACATTTAAATACTAACTATGTTGCAAAAGAAAACCCAAATCAAGAAAAATAAAGCTAAAAAAAGTATACTTCAATCTGTATTCAGTTCATCAGTTCTCTCTCTGGAAGCTGACAACATTTTTTCATCATTGTCTTGGATAATTGACTTAATCAGAGTAGCTAAATCTTTCATAGGTGATCATTACTACAATGTAGCTGATACTGTATTCAATGTCATCCTTATTCTGCCCTCTTCACTTTGCTGCAGTTTATATTTCTTCCCAGGTTTTTCTGAAACCAATCCTGCTTGCCATTGCTTATAACATGATCATATTTTATCACAATCACATGCCACTACTTATTCACTTATTCCACAATTGATGAGCATTTCCTCTATTTCCAGTTCTGTGTCACCAGAAAAATAATTGCTATAAATATTTTTGTACATATTGAACCTTTTCCATTTTTTTTATCTCTTTGGGATAAAGACCTAATAATGGTATTGCTGGGTTAAATGGTTTGCAGGTTTATAGACTTTTAAAGCATGATTCCGAGTTGTTTTCCATTTTGATTAGATTAATGCATTATTCCATTAATAGTTCATTAGTGTCCCAACTTTTCCATATAACCTCTAAAATTTGTCATATTTTTCTATTATATATGCCAATCTGAGAGGTATGTTTTGATAACTAAAATTTGTTTTGCTTTTCTTTGATTAATGAGTTAGAACTTTTTTTATTGTGGTTATTTATAGATTTTTGTTTCAATTGAAAACTTCTTGTTCATTCCCTAACTGGGGAATGTTTCTTCTTTTCTCAAAGAGGTTTAAAAGTCAAATAAATTTGCAACATATTTTAATTTTTCAGTTACATTCAGATATAATTTTCAACACTCATATTTTTGTAAGATTTAGAGTCCCACATTTTTCTACCTATCTCCCTTCTCTATCCCCTTTCATGACAGTAATCAATCTGATTTAGGTTATATGTGTACAGTCATATTCAACACATTTCCATATTAGTGATATTGTAAAAAAAAAGAATCAGAACTAAAGGGAAAAAACATGAGAAAAAAGAAAAAAATACATAGAGCAAGTTTTAAAAAGTGAAAATGCATGCTTTAGTCTGTGTTCAGATTCCATAATACTCTGGATATAGATGGAATTTTCCATCACGAGTCTTTTAAAATTCTCCTTGGTCTCTGAACTACTGAGAGGAGCTATGTCCTTCATAGTTGTTCATCAAACAATGTTGCTGTCACTATGTACAATTTTCTCCTGCTTACAATTAGTTCACTCATTATACAAATTAATTTCTCTTATTTTTTATGAATCTGGTTCAATTGCTTAGATATTTGAGAAATGAAACTTTCATCATATAAACCTGCTGTAATTTTCTCCCCAGTGTTCTTTTTTCTTCTAATTTTTACTAGATTAATTTTGTTTTTGCAAAATGTTTTAAATTCATGTAACCAAATTTATCACTTTTACTTCCCATGATGTTCTCTGCTTCTTTTTTTGGTCATAAATTCTTCCTTATCTGTGGACTTAACAAGTAACCTTTTCCTCATAATTTCCTAATTTATCTATATAACACTATATGTTTAAATAATTTATCAGTTTTGATCTCATCATGGTATTTGAAGTGAGATATTATCCAGTGTCCAGTTTCTTCCAAATTGTTTTCCAGTTTTCCCAGCAATTTTTGTTAAATTGTGAGTTCTTACCTCTAAAATTTGGATGTTTGGATTTATCAAACACTAAGAATTACTACGATCCTTACTTGTTCCAAGAATTCATTAATTTTGTCTTAGATGATCAATCAAAATAAGAGGGGGATGCTGAATTATAAAATATATATGATTCCTTCAACCAAAATGCTCCTTTCAATTTTATTATTGTTAGATGAAGTAAATATAATATTTTCCACTCAGGTTCCTATGGACACTCATTGAATTAACAATTATTTAAAACTCATGTGCAACTCTACTTCTGGAAGGCAATGGGTTAACGTTTTATGATCTAGGATGGCTCTATACGGTGAATCTAAAGAAAACAGAGATCAGAATTATTTTGAGCTCAGAGGATTGAATTCCAAGTGAAATTTGTGAAATAACATGCTTACACTGAACAGCCTTTGCATGACTTCACATGACCCACCTCTAATCTAGAGAATACAAGATTATTTTGCTAATTACTATTTTGTAAGACAATTTGAGATCTGATATATTTTTCATCGATGCCCTTGGTATTCTTTTGTTCTTTCAGATGATTTTTTAAAAATAAATCCAGCTTTATGAAATATATTTAGTGATTTGATTGGAATGGCATCAAATTAAATTAAATTAGGTAGAATGTTGTCATTTTTGAAATATCAATTTGCCCTACCCATGAACAATGAATATTTCTCCTTTTGTTTAGATTTTTTTATTGATCTGACAAGTGTTTTGCAATTCTGCTCATGTATTCTTGGAAGGTAGACTTCATATTATTTTATATTGTTTGCATTTATTTTAATTGGAATTTCTCTATCTTTTCCTGCTGGAGCATTTCTGGTAGTATTTTTTTTTTTGCAAATGAATAACTTAGAATCTAGTGGAGAAATAAAGTTTAGGCAGGAAGGGAAAGAAGAAGGCAGGTATGAGGTGCTAAAATGCTTCACCTAAGCTTGGGTCAGTCAGAATTACCCATTTGGTCTTCATGGATACATGATGAATTTTAATTATATTATATAATATTAAATATATCAGTATATCAGTGAAGGTTTGCTTATTGATTGTTCAATACCAATCAACACATATGTGCTAACTACACAGCCCAAATATACAAGATCCTGCTTCAGTATCTACTCTGTGACAAGCGCTGTACTAGACCTTGAGAGGCACAAAAATGACCAAGTCATGTGTCCTGCCATATATATACAGCATTTTAGAAAAAGAAACAATATGACTCAACAAAATACACGAGGAAAGGCAAAATTAAGAATTAATTAATTTTGTCCTGGATTATCAATCAAAATAAGAGGAGATGATGAATTATAGAATATACATTATTCCTTCAACCCAAATGCTCCCTTCAATTTTATTATTGTTAGATGAAGTAAATGAAATATTTTTCACTCAGACTCCTATGGACACTCATTGGATTAACAATAATTTAAATCTCATGTGCAACTCTACTTCTGGAAGGCAAGGGGTTAACTCTTTTTGGTCTAGGATGGCTCTATATGGTGAATCTAAAGAAAACAGAGATCAGAATCATTTTGAGCTCATAGGATTGAGTTCCAAGTGAAACATGTGGAATAAGATGCTTACACTGAACAGACTTTGTATGACTTCCCATGACTCACCTCTAATCTAGAGAATTTTCATATTCAAGGAGAATGGGCATTTATCAAATGTCAAACAGAATTAGAGGGATGAGTATTTTTTTAACCCATTGCTAAAGGGTAAAGTGATCAACTCTCCATTTTGGAAGAACCTAATACTTTCCTTAAACTTTCAAAACTAACTTTTTTCAGGCCATAACTCTGTTCCTTTGACAAATTATGGGTGTCGAATAATAAGAAGAACATCTTATCCTCTCCACATAATCTGAGAAACTGAGGTTCAGAATATAGGCTCTAGATTTGGAGAAAATATTAATTCATTTATTTTTTATTTTAAGTACCTCCAATTGCAAGGCACTAGACTAGGCATTGTGAGATTTAAAAATATGAATAGAATCCTAGATTTCAAGCTGTCAGGGAGTATAAAAGTCATCCAATCCTTCATTTTTTATTGGGTATAGAAAATTTATGCAAGGTCACACTTAGAGAATGGTATGGTTAAAATGAGATCCTAGATTTTTTAACAGCAAAAAGCAACACTTTTGTCACTGCATACAGCCTATGGAATTTATAATTGATATGTAAAGATAGAAAATAAATAAAAGATTAGGCAAAAATTTAGAGGGTAAAAACTCCCATCATAGTTTTTTGTATGTATATGATGCTTCACTACTCCTACACCATCATTTAATCCTCAGAATAATGTGAAGTAGTTAGTGCAGATATTTAGTTTTTATATAGGAACAAATTGAAGTTCAGACTCATCCATGTTTATTCAACTAGTAAGTCATGGTATTGGCACCAGAACTTAGACAATTAAGATACCATCAAGTATTTTTTCCAACATAACACTATAAGGGTTAAATAGATGTAGTAGATAATGGGTGTTAAGTTCAGAGGAGCAATAGTGGACTTATAAAATGAGGGAATTAGACTAGATGATAGCTAGTTTCTTCCAGCTCAAAAATCTACAATCCAATTCTCTCTCTCTCTCTCTCTCTCTCTCTCTCTCTCTCTCTCTCTCTCTCTCTCTCTCTCTCTCTCTCTCTCTCTCTTTCTCTCTCTCATCTCATCTCTTTTTCTTCGTAGCAAAGAATCTTGAAAGAGAGCAAAATATAAATAAGTTTATGGAATCAGGTATGGTATTGCAGGTGAAAGGAATAGTATGAGCAAAGATATTGTGGCAGAATTTTACATGGTATATTTAGATGGGCATTTCAGTGTGATCTCATCAATATAGCATTACCTTAATTTGTACAGGTTATAAACCCCTCATTCATTTTCATTCTTTGTGATTCTTTCCCTTATTCTTCTATTTGATATTCTACCTAAAATGTTTGAAGTCTTCTCTACTTTTTATAATATGTGGGTACAATTGCAGCACGTGGCTACCTTCACTGTTGTCCTTCACTTTCACTTAGTTCCTTAATTATGCATTTTCCAGTAATTTTCCTTTCACCATTCCTTGAACATTGAATATCTTGGGAAGTATAGTACAGATTTATTGTTCCTGTCATATTGCTTTTCACTGTCCATTGGGACAAATGAAACTTTCACTTTTCAGAGATTGTTGTGTTCTAAAATTTGTAATCATTTAGTATAATTCTGAGAAGATTATGTGTTTTTATAAGTTTTGGAGTAACTGAGATTGGTTGAACTGAGATGTTGATCCTTGACATGAACAATGATAGATTCAGAGACTAGGTGTAAGGGGAATACTCTGTATGTAGCAAGGTCTTCCAAATGCTCTTACTTGTGGTTGATATCGTGACCCAGAATATTACTAATTCTTCTAAGTAAGCCAATATAATGCAATACAAACTGACTTAATAATCCATCCATAAAAACTAAAGGGATGGAAAATGTTTGTCTCTAGACTATAACTTGTAATTGGATGGACAATGAGGTCACATTTTAATGTATATATATCAGGGTCTGTCACTGAAAATAAATGATGAATTCAGTGCAAAAACTGGCAGAAAGATGACTTTGGGTTGAATTATGCATGGGAAATTGATGAGTGTTTTCAAGTTCTCCATGGTGCCCAAACTTCCCTCTCAAGAAAATGATACAGAGGTTGATAAGACCTTAAATAGGCTAGACTAATTATAATAGAGAATTTATGAATTTGAATAGTGGAAAATAAAAAATGTAGTATTTTCAATCAGCATGATCTAGAATTGGATCAACTTTGCTCAAATATAAATCTCTAGCATAACTCATATAGTAAGTAGACTTCTAGCTTACAAACATTCCAGGTGCTGAACAGTTTCTCTTACAGTATATATCTCATTATAAAACATCGAATACCTAAAACTAGGGTGTGGTAGGGTGGGATAAAAAAAGATCTGAGAGTCAAAGGTCATGGCTTGGATTCCTTGCTGCTATTTATTGTCCGTATTATTTGGGTAATGACTCATCTCTAACTCATAGTTTTCTCAAATAATGAGATTGACTCTGAGATCACTTGTAACTCTAAATCTCTGGGTATAATGGCCCCATTTAAATATTTTCTTTCTTTTTTAATTTATTGTTTCAAATACATTCTGAACATTCACTCATTTGCAGATTTTTAAGTTCCACACTTCTCTATCCTTATTCCTCCTTCTCCTCCATCCTCCCCATCCTATAAGTTGTACATGTACTATCATGATTAACATATTTCCATATCAGTCATGTTGTGAAAGAGGAACTAGAACTAAGGGGAAAAACATGAAAAAGAAAGAAAAAGCATAAAAGAAAATTTAAAAATTGAACATAGCATGCTTCGCTTTGCATTTAAGCTCCGCGTTTTTTCCCCCTAGATGTGGGTGTCATTTTTATAAACTGTCTCTCAAGATTGTCTTTAATCACTGAGCTGCTGAGAGGAACTGAATCCATCATAGATGATTTATCTCCAACGTTGTCTTTAATGTGTGCAATTCTGGTCCTGCTCACTTCACTCAGCATCAATTCATGCAAGTCTTTCTAATATCCTGTATTTCATAATTTCTTACAGAATTATAGTATTCCATTACATTCACATATCATTTCTTGTTCAATCATTTCTCAATTGATGGGTATCCTCTCAACTTTCAATTATTTGCCACTAAAAAAGAGCTGATATAAATATTTTTGTCTTTATGGGTCTTTTTTTGGTATGATCTCTATGGGATATAATTATAGTAGAGTGATTGCAGTATCAAAGAGTACCAACAATTTTATTGCCTTTCAGTCAGAGTTCCAAATTGCAATATTTGGTTCAGTTCATAACTCCACCAAATGTGCATTAGTGCCCCAGTTTTCCTGCATCCTATATAACTTTGATCATTTTCCTTTTTTTTTTTTGTCATTTCAGCTAATCTGATAGATTTAAGCTATACCTCAGAATTGTTTTGATTTGTATTTCTCCAATCAATAATGATTTGGAACATTTTTCTCTACCTATGAATAGCTTTAATTTCTTCATCTTAAAACTTCCTATTCATATTGTTTTACCATTTATCAATTGAAGAATTACTTGTATTCTTATACATATGACTCAGCTCTCTCTATATTTTAGAAATGAGTCCTCTATCTTATTTCACTAGCTGTGAAAATTCTTTCCCAGGTTTCACAGTCCTTATCATGGTTGCATTGGTTTTATCTGTACATAACCTTTATAATTTAATGTAGTTGAAATTATCCATTTTGTAATTTATTATGTTCTTTATCTCATTTGGTCATAAACTTCTCCCCTCTCCATAGATCTTACTTCTTGTTCTCTTAATTGGTTTATGGTATCACCCTTTATGTCTAAATCCTGTACTCACTTCAACCTTATCTTGGTATAGTTTGTGAGATGTTAATCTATGTCAAGTTTTTGCCATAATATTTTCTAGTTTTCTTAGTAGTTTTTGTAAATTATGAGCTCTTAATCCAGAAGCTATCATCTTTAGCTTATCAAACGTTAGATTAATTTAGTAATTTACTACTTTTTTGTATGTAATCTATTCCACTGATCCACTACTCTATTTCTTAAAGAATAGTAGTTTTAATGATTTCCACTTTATAATATGGCTTTAGATCTTGCACAGCTAAGCCACTATCCTTTACATTATTTTTCATTGATTCCCTTGATATTCTTGATTCTATTCTCCAGATGATTTTTGTTTCCATTTTTTCTAGCTCTGTTAAATAGTTGTTTGGTGGTTTATTTGTTATGGTACTGAATAAGTAATTTAATTTAGTAGAATTGTCATTTTTTAATATATTAGCTTGGCCTATTCATGAGCAATTGGTTTTTTCTCAATTATTTATATCTGCTTATGAATACTATCTCTATATTTTCCTCCATCCTATATTCTTCCTATTTATACTTTTCTCTTTACTTTCTCCTTATCCCTCCTCACCATTGTTTTGCTTTTGACTGCTGCCTCTCTCAATTAGTCTTCCTTTCTATCAGTCCTCTTCCCTTCTCCCTTTCCTCTTTTACTTTTTTTAAACTTATATCTAACTTTATCTTTTATTTTGCTTTTCCCCTCCCTCTTATCAGTTCCTTCTTCCCCCTTCTTTCTTCCCCTTCCCCCTTCTCCCTATTTCCCTGTTTTTAGGATAAATTTCTAAACCCAATTGGGAACATGTGCTATTCTCTCTAAATTAAATCTATTGCAAGCAAGATTTACTCAATGCTCACACTCACCCTTCTTTCCCTCTATTATAATAGCTCCTTTGTGTCTCTTCATGTCCTGTTATTTATTCGCTAATGTCTCTGGCTTCTTATACCCACAACCTCTGTTAAAGAATACTCCTTTTATCTGTCTTGCGTTAATTGTTTGATTGATTAAAAGTATGCTTTAATAGCATATTTATTTATAAGCATAATCACTTCATAATCACAGACTCTGTTCAAGTATATATTCCCTTCAACTCTCCTATTAGAAATACAATTCTCAAGAACCATAAGCATTATCAAATTATAATGAATTTATACTCATATCATCTTTCCAAGTACATTTCCTCAGGAGGCAACTAGGTGGTGCAGTGGATAGAGCACCGGCCTTGGAGTCAGAAGAGCCTAAGTTCAGACACTTAAAAATTACCTAGCCGTATGACCTTGGACAAGTCACTTAACCTGTTTCCTTGACAAAAAACAAAAAAAAACCAGTACATTTCCTCCATCTATTTCTATAAAATACAACTCTCATGAGCTGAAGTATGATATAAAACATCATCATTTCAGGATAAATTTATACTCACTAAATACACTACTCCAACTATCCAACTGTAGCAATACAACCCTTATGAGCTTAAGTATCAACTAAAATATCATCATTTATATCTAAACACTCTATCAAAGTACTTTCTTCAAGTGATCTAAGAGAAATACAGTTCTCAAGAGTTACAAGTATTGTCTTTTTATGTAGGATTGTAGAGCATGTAATCTTATTAACTAACCCTTTCCCCTTTCCCCACATTCTGTTTACCTTTCTTTGCATCTTTTGAAACATGTATCTGAATATCAAATTTTCTGTTCAGTTCTGTTCATTTTATCAGGTAAGTTTAAAAGTTCTCTATTTTATTGAAAATCCATCTTTTCCCCCTGAAAGAATAATATGAATTTTCCACGAAATTTTGCTGAAATTTTGCTACAATGTTCCTTGGAGGTTTTATTCTAGTATGTCTTTCTGGGTATTATAGCTGAATTCTTTTAAAAATTATTTTATCTTCTTATTTGGGATAATAAGTCAATTTTTTGATGATTTCCTGAAAAATGTAGTCTACATTCTTGATGTATTTTCCAGGTTGCTCATTTTCTCTAAGAGGTACTTTATATTTTCTTCTATTTTTTCTTTACTTATTTTTTCCAATTACATGCAAAGATAGTTTTCAACATTCATCATTTTGCACACTTCTCAGATTCACATATTTCTATCACTCTCTATTCCCTCCCCCTTCCCCATGGCAGTGAACAATCTGACATAGATTGTTCATGTACAGTTTTGTTCATCATATTTCCCTATTAGGCATGTTGTGAAAGAATAATTAGAACTAAGGGGGGATGATCATGAGAGAGAAAGAAACAACATAAAAAAAAATGGTTTAAAAAGGGAACATAGTATGCCTTTCTCTGTATTTAGACTCCAAAGTTTTTTCTCTGGATGCAGATGGTATTTTTATTTTTTTTTGCAAGGCAATGGGGTTAAGTGACTTGCCCAAGGTCCACGTGGCTAGGTAATTATTAAGTGTCTGAGGCTAAATTTGAACTCAGGTCCTCCTGACTCCAGGGTTGGTGCTCTATCCACTGCACCACCTAGCTGCCTCTGGATGGTATTTTAAATAAGCCTCTCAGGATTTTTCATGATCACTGTACTTCCAAGAGGAGCTGTGTCCACATAAATGATCTTATCACAATGTCCTGTTAAAAAGTACAATAGCTCCACATTCTACTCACTTCATTGAACATCTGTTCATGCAAGTCTCTCCAAGTTCCTTCCAAATCCACTCATCACTTTTCACAGAAACACTAGCTGTGAAAATTGCCTCCTAGACTCCTTTAATCCCTCCATTTGTGGCAGTATTGGTTCCTCCTGTGCAAAATCTTGTCTTTACCTCCATCCAATATTTTATTTCTCTTTTCCCCTTATCCTTTCTCACCAGTGCTTTGATTTTAATGCTACCTGCCTCACACTGTCCTTTTCTCTGTTCCCTCCTACTTCCCTATAGAGTAGGATACATTTCTTTTTTTTAATTTTAATTTTTTTATTTATTCAAGGCAATGGGATTTGAGTGACATACCCAATTAGGCAATTATTAAGTGTCTGAGGCTGGATTTGAACTCAGGTTCTCCTGACTCCAGGGCAGTGGATAGAGCATGGTGTTCTATCCACTGCACCACCTAGCTGCCCCATAGGATACATTTCTAAAACTAATTAAGTATATATAAATATATATATATATATATATATATATATATATCATCATCATCATCATCCCTACTCTGAGACAAAGCTGTTGAGAGTAAGATTTATTTAGTGTGTACATTTTCAGTACTTTTCCTCTACTATAACAGGTCCTTTTTATGGGAGGGGGGGTAAAGCAATGGGGCTAAGTGACTTGTTCAAGGTCACTCAGGTGACCTTTAGCATCTGAAGGTGGATTTGAACTCAGGTCTTCCTGACCTCAGGGCTGGTTCTCTAATCACTATACTATCTAGCTGCCCCTCTAATAGGTCCTTTGTGTTTCTTCATGAGGTGTTAATTATCTTTTAATACCTCTACCTTCTTCTTCCAGTGCAATCCTTTTTCAAGTTTTAATTGTTTTATACCTGTCCTGTACTCACACCTTCTCTCAAGGTATACTGTTTTCAGCTGTCCTGACAGAAGTACAATTATGAAGAATCATAAATATCATCACATCATAATCAATTTATACCCCACTCTCTGTCCAAATATCCTCCTGCCAGTTGTCCCAATAGAAATACCTATACCCTTTTCTGTTTGATTATGTTCTTTTTAATTGTCCTGAGAGAAATACAATTCACAAGAAAGACAGGTTTTTTTATTTAGTCTTATTTTTGATTAATATTTTTTCTTAGTCTTATTGACTAACTTTTTTTCCTTTCTGATTATCTTTTTATTCATCTCTTGAATTTTGTATCTGAGGATCAAATATTCTGTTCAGTTCTGGTCTTTTTATTAGGTAAGTTTGAAAGTTCTCATTTTTTGTGGAAAAGCAATCTTTTCCCATGAAAGAATATGCTGAATTGTGTAAGGCAGTTGATTCTTCATTGTAATTGAAGTTCCTTTGCCCTCCAGAATACCAGGCCTTCTGATCTTCTAATTTTGAAGCTGATAAATCCTGTGTAATCTTTTTGTTTTTTTTTTAGGTTTTCTTTTTTTTCTTTTTGTAAGGCAAAGGGGGTTAAGTGGCTTGTCCAAGGCCACACAGCTAGGTAATTATTAAGTGTCTGAACCCAGGTACTCCTGACTCCAAGGCCAGTGCTTTATCCACCTAGCAGCCCCCTAATCCTGCGTAATCTTGACTGTGGTTTCCTGGTATTTATATTTCTTCTTTTTAATACCTTGCTGTATTTTATCCTTTGGCTGAGAGTTATGAAATTTGATTAAGTATTCCTTGGAGATTTTATTTGAGGATCTCTTAACTGGGGTGATAAATGGATTCTTTCAAGGACTAATTAATCTTTTTATTCTAGGATATTAGAGCAGTTTTCTTTGATAATTTCCTGTAAAAGACTGTCCAGTCTGATCATGACTTTCAGGAAGACCAGTAATTTTTAAATTAATTCTCCTGAATCTATTTCCCAGATTGGTTGTTTTTCCTAAGAAGTATTTTACCTTTTCTTCTTTTTTTAACCTTTTGGTTCTGTTTGATGAAGCCTTGCTGTCCCATACTTTCTGTTTGCCCAATTCTAATTTTTATGATTTTATTCTCTTTAGTTAGCTTTGGTGCTTTCTGTTCTAGTTGGTAAATTTTATTTTTTGATGAGTTGTTTTTGTTTTCCATTTGGTCAATTTTATTTTTTTATGAACTCCTTTCTCAGTTGATCAATTTTACTTTTTCATAAGTTATAAATTTTTTCAGTTGACCATTTTTACTTTAAAGGATTTTTTTTCTGATTTGACCAATTTTACTTTTTCTTTTTTAGGTTTTTGCTAGGCAATGGGGTTAAGTGGCTTGTCCAAGGCCACACAGCTAGATGATTATTAAGCATCTGAGACCAGATTTGAACCCAGATACTCCTGACTCCAGGGCCAGTGCTTTATCCACTGTACCACCTAGCCGCCAATTTTACTTTTGAAGATATTTTTATATGAATTTTTCATAATTCTTCTGTATGACTCTCAATACTTTCCTCAATTTTTGT
This sequence comes from Macrotis lagotis, assembly GCF_037893015.1. Classification (NCBI taxonomy): domain Eukaryota; kingdom Metazoa; phylum Chordata; class Mammalia; order Peramelemorphia; family Peramelidae; genus Macrotis; species Macrotis lagotis. The sequence continues at coordinate 752,743,702 of NC_133658.1, forward strand.
TCTTCATATCTTATTTGGTTTTTACAATTTTTTTTTTTTAGCTCTTCCAGGTGGTCTTTTTCTATTTGAGACCAATTCAAAAATTCCTTTAAGGTTTCACATTTAGGCATTTTGTCAATACTTTACTCTTTTAAGGTAGCATTTTTATCATCTCTCTCAGAATAATAGCTTTTTATGGATTGCAATCCTTTGGTGTATTTTTTGCTCATTTTATAGTTGAGCTTTGCTTCTGCGGCAAATGGGGCACAGTGCCAAGCTTTTTTGTATTGGGGTTGAGGGGTCCCTAATTTACTGCTTGCTTATGGTATTTGAGGTATTAGTGATTTTCCCCACCTGCATTAGGATAGCCTAAACCAATCCTGCCTGTTGCCTCTGCATTCCTGGGGCTTGAACTTTGTCCCCTAAGTTTGAGTGGGGCCCTTCACTGCTGATCTGCTGCACTATTGCTTTGCTAAATCTGGTGGATGTGTTATGGCTAAGAACCTTATACTTATTTTCTTGACTTTACTGGGCTATAATCTACTTTTTCACACCTGAGACAGAATTTTACTGAAGTTCTTCCATAATATCTTGAGTTGAGAACTTGTTTTACTCTGTTTTTGCTTTTTTTTGGGGGGGGGAGTAGGATACATTCTATCATTTTAGGGTCTGTTTAGAGGCTTCATTTAAAATTGTTTCAGGAAAAGCTCCAGGAACTTCCAAGATGCATGCTTCTATCTTGTCTCTGCCCTTCCCAGAACTAAGGACTTCTTGTTCAATTTCAGATGCTTCCAGGACACTCAGTTGGATGTCCAATCAGCAGGTTGGAGAGCTTCTGTTTAGACAAATAGATGTGAGAATCATCGGCATAGAGATAATTGAATCCATGAAAACTGATGAGATCACCATTCTAAATATCATAGAGATTAGAAGGGAAGACAGCCTAGGAGAGAGTCCAGTGGGACACTCCACATTTTTATTATTTCTGCCTTTTTGTTTTATTTGATGGATTCTTGCTATCTCATAGAGTCATTAGTTTCCATTTATCCAGTTCTAATTTTTAGGGTTTTATTTTCTTCAGCTGATTTTTGTGTTGCCTTTTCCAATCAGCTAATTATATTCTTAGGTGATTTTTTTCCCTTTTCCAGTCGGCCAATTTTACTTTTTGATGAGTTAATTACTTTTCCAATTGGTTATTTTTAGTTCTAAAGGAGTGGTTTGCTTTTTTCCATTTGTTCAATTTTACTTTTAAAGGAACTGATATCTTTTTTCATTTGGCTAATTTTACTTTTTTTTTTAGGTTTTTGGCAAGGCAAATGGGGTTAAGTGGCTTGCCTAAGGCCACACAGCTAGGTAATTATTAAGTGTCTGAGACCGGATTTGAACCCAGGTACTCCTGACTCCAAGGCCGGTGCTTTATCCACTATGCCACCTAGCTGCCCCTAATTTTACTTTTAAAAGTATTTTTAAAGTCAATTTTTCATAATTTTCTTCGTGACTCTCATTTCTTTTTACCAATTTTCTTTTTCCTTTTTTCTTTGGTTTTTAAAATCCTTTTCAATACCATCCAAGAGGACTTTTTGGATTTGAGATCATTTTATAAACCCCTTTGAGGCTTCACGTATATGTATTTTGTCACTGCATTCCTCTTCTGGTGTCAACCTTTTCACAGTAATAGCTGTCTATAATTAGTGGCTTTTTAAATATTTTTTGCTCCTTTTTATAGTTGAACTCTTCTCCTGGGGCATAGAGTATAGTCTCAAGCTATTTCATCTTTGGAGTCTCACATGCTCATGGTTTCTTCACTGCGTTTCACCAGTCCCACTTGATTCCTTAGGTTTCCTGGTATCCAATTTCACTTTCCAAGCTGAGGTTAGGTCCCTCACTGGTGACCTGTAGTACAACTGTCCTGGTGAGCTGGGACCTGAGCTGCATTGTGACTAAGAACCTTTTACTGCTTTCTGAGCTCTCCTGCCTACTCTGGGCTATGGTCCCCTTTTACCTTCCTGAGACTGACCTATTCTGAAGTTCCTTCATGATATCTTGAGTCAAAAACTCGTTTTACTCTATTTTTTTGTTAGTTCTATCATTTTAGAGTCTGGTTAAAGGCTTCATTACAAATTGTTTTAGGATAAGTTCTAGAAGCTTCCCAGTTTCTTCATGCCCTCATATTGTCTCTCCCCAGAAAGGTAAATATTTTCTTTACCAACATGAGAAGCATGAGAAATTTTCTTTAAATTGTTAAATGCTATGACCTAAATTCTCAGGGATTAATAGTAAAGAACATTTCTCAACTTAATGCCTGTGTTTCAGGTTTTCAAAGTATTATACTACTTCCTCCATGTCATACTTCATGAGTATTTTTGGGGGGGTTGGGATTTGCAGCTAATTTTACTCTTTCAGAAGAGTAGAGGGTGATTTAGTAACAAAAAACATGCTTAATAATTATTATGATGGGTGGAAGGACCTGTACTACTTCCTTCCTCATTGCCTTTGTGGAAAAAGGAAGTTAAAAATTAGAAACTGGAAAGTGATAAATTCATTTGGTCTTCATATTTTAAGATTTTCTCTGTTTCTTCATTTGTGAATGGTATAAGGGAATTTTATAGTGAAGAAGTTACAAATTATGCTTATAAGTTCCCTGAGAGCAGAAACTATGTTGTATGAATTTCTGAACTTCCTCAGTACTTCATAATTGACTTACATAGTAGGAACTTGATTTGACATTTTTTTGGTTATAGAATATAGCTCATGTTTTGAGAGGCCTTGAGTCAGAGTGAAAAGAGCCAACCTCTGAGTTTGAAACATGATATCTGGCTTCAAATCCCACTCTAATATATATACTGGTGCTATGAATCAGGTCAGAGGTCTCCTAGTAATTCTCTAAGAATGTAATATTTCAGAACAGTTGCACTTCTATATTAGTAGAATTTCTTTGTAAGAATGAATGAATAAGTGAATGAGTAAAATATTTATTAAGGTTTCTTATAACAAGTTCTGGGGATATAGAAAAAAATAAGAAAATCCCTATCCATGAAAAACTTAGATTTTCAAATGTAGAAGATAATACCTATAGGAAAATCATGGTCAGGGGAAAGAATTTGAATATAAGGAATCATTAGAAAAGTGAACAGAACCAAAGGGAAGTTGATTATTGATTTAGTTGCTATGCAAATTTAACAAAGGAATATTGTATTTAAGAAATACTTTCATACTACCCCTTAGGCCCAGCATCCACCTGGCCCTATGGTCCCGGACAGGCCATTCAATCCCAGCCACTTGCAAGAAGTACAAAAGAAAATGCATTATATCTGGCTGGGGATCTGTCTGCTGCGCCACTCAGCTACCCTACAGCAGAGTCAGAGTGAAAGGAGAGAGAAAATATAGTACATGGTAGTGGAGAAATACCAAAGGAGGGAGTTGTGATCAGCAGTGGCAATGGTGGAAAAATATGGAAGTAACTTTTGTGATGGACTTATCATAAAGAGTGTGATCCACCCATGACAGAATTGGTGCTGTTGGAACACAGACTGAAGCACATTTTTTATTATTATTATTTTGGGGGCGGGGTGCAGTGCAAATGGGGCTGAGTGGCCTGCCTGGGGCCTCATAGTAGGGCGATCATTGGGTGTCTGAGGCCGGATTTGGAACCAGGTGCTCCTGGCTCAAGGGCCAGTGCTCTGTCCACCACCCAGCCGCCCCTACTATTATTACTATTTTGTTTTCTTTTATTTTAGGCCTTTTCTATTTTTTCTTTCTTTTTTTGGTTTATGCAGGGCAATGGGGTTGGGGTGGCTTGCATGTCACACAGCTGGGTGATTGTTGGGTATATGGGGCCGGATATGGGCTTGGGTGCCCCTGGCTCCAAGGGCTGGTGATCCGTCCACTGTGCCACCTGGCCATAACTACAATTATTATCATTATTTTTTTATTTTAATTTTAATTTTTTTTCTCTCCCCTTTATTTTATCGCTCAAATGAGTTGATATTTTTGGGGGGTATTTTGTTTACTCTTAAACAAGAATATTTTATTAATGTATAAAAACATTGTACAAAATGAGAATAAATGAATATTTAATAAAAAATAAAAAAAAAGAAGCTGGAGATGTGAGATTGGAGGTAAAGGCTGGCTGTGTAGATTTGGGAGATATCTAACAAAAAACAGTCTTTGTATAGTAGCAGAATATTAACTAACTAAATAAATCACCAGCATTCCTATATATTGCCAGCAGAATCCTACAAAAAGACATAGTAAGAGATAAATTATAGACAGTATAAAATACCCTTAACTACACCTGCCAAAAACACAGAAACTGTATGATCAAAATTATTAAAAACTTTATATAAATAAATTAAATTTAAATAAGAAATACTTTCACTGCAAGCTCACTGAGCTTATAACTTACTCTTTTCAGAGAAAGGTTTGTCTGTCAAGTAACTATAGATTCAGGTTCCCAAAGACCAAATGATTCTTATAAAATCTATCCCCAGCAACTTTACTAATCTTCCTGTCTTCTCTAGATGGACTTGACTATTTGGAATGGCCTGAATTTCCAACTTTCCATCCCTATGGCAGATTGGGGTAAGAAAAAGTGGTGAACTTGCGTCATTGAGTTAAAGATATCTGTTACTGATGATTTTCCTTGCTCTCAGTGCTTGCTATTTTAAGTAAACTGATATTTATTCTTTAGTAGTTATATGAGTTCTAGAACTAGATCTGAGAGAAAATGTGGAATTTATAATCAGATGAGACAGAATCTGAACTTGGGCGCAATATGAAGAACAAATTCTTTTCTCCATTATATTTGTGGAGGCTTCATTACAAGATAATTATTATTTTCTTTTTAATATAGTATCTATTTTTATTTTTGATGAGGATGGGGATTTGAAAAATAGCTTAACTTGAAGATATTTCACTTCAGCAATGAAGCAGCCACTAAAGATCAATTTTTCTTGTTAATGCTGCTGTTGATTTCCTACTAGAATCCTTTACCAAAAAAGATTAACTGTGATTTTATTGTATCTTAAATTCCAGGGTACATAAAGCAAATAAAGTGCCAATCTGATATGAATAGTGTCTTGTACATAGCAGTCACTTAACAGATGTTTGTTAAGTAACTGACTATTAAGTTAAGTAACTATCACTGTTTTGTGATATTGTATTGTTGTTGATTCATTGCTATAATATACAGTAATGAAAAATTGCACCATGTTGGTTCAGCTGGTGGAAAACAGGTGTGCAGTATATTTTGATTCTCACTGAGGACTTATAGTTTTGGGTCCATCTGCTGACTATGGATAAAAGCTGTTGAATGTACTTTAAGATAAACAAGAGTGGGAGAGATAGACATTCAGGTAGGAGAACATAGCTGATGCCCTTAGAATTATATTGCAAAGGTCTGCAATTACTCATAAAACTATGCAGCTAGTACTATTCTAATATAAACTATGATATCTCAGTAGAGCATACCTGTGAAATGGTGTTCCCTAGCAAACAATGATGGAAATAAAGCCAAGAAAGATTTCCTGTGCCCTGCAATTTCTGTTTCATGTCAATGGGTATTGTAGTCATTTCCATAGTGATGTTTTGCTGGGGAGAACCACTAAACTTTTCTTTTAAGTTATCAAATGTATTCCTGAAAATAGAGGGAATCTCCTCAGTATATTTTGACTTTTATACAAACAAACTATTCCCAGAATAGGTGGAACAAAAATAAAAGTTGGATTTGTGTTTTTAACTTGGAAAGTAGTATTTCTAGGTCTGGAAAAAATAAAACAAAAACAAAAATATTTTAAGTCATTTGTCTATTTAGAGTCTAGGCCCAGAACTTGGGTGGAAATAAAAAAAGAGACAAAACAAAACATAGATTCTTAATTTAAATTTGGCAGGGAACATAGAGGTCTTCTAGTCCAACCCCCATGTTTTACAGATAAGGAAACTGAGACCAAGGGAGTCTGAGACTTCCCTAATGCTAAATAAGTTATAAGCATCATAGGCTAAGTTATTTAACTCTAGAGCAAATGTTTTTTCCTACTGTCACAGGGAAAGAAATAAAGGAAGACATTTGAATATGATAAATAATACACATATGTCAAATTGATGTGGGAAAAATGTGAGATATGTGTGTGTGTGTGGTGGGGGACAGTTACTAGGCTTTTTTACTCATAAATACAATGAAGTTGAAATCCCTTCTTAAGCATTTGAATTAATTTAGGGATTTTATTTGAATTGACTACCACATTGTGATCTAAAGTGAGGTTGTCAATGCAAAACTTTGGTAGTTATTGATCTTGTATGTTGAGACTAAGCCTTGCATCTCTGTGTACACAATGTGAAGCACTCCTATGGTGATTTTATTTTCAAGGTGAATTCAGAAATGATGTTTACTTTCTTGTTCTGAGAACTGAGCTAGATGATAAAATCATGGAAAAAAATTATGTTTTGACTTTTCTATCATTTAACATGCTTTACACTCTCAGGTTTCTTTTCCTTAATCCTCCTAGATTTGAATGCTCTCTATGTGCTTTAGAATACAGAGATTAAAATGAAAAGGAAAGCATGCATAGGTCTCATTTATTCAAGTGAATATGGATGGTGTTTATTATCTCTTTCTTTTTTATGTTTTTCTGTTTGCTGATTCATCTGGGTAGATAAGGACATTCTTCCTTTTTGCCTTTTTCCTTTAAGAAAATATTCATTAATTTAAATTTAACATTTAACTTTAAAAAATTGAGTTCCAAATTCTCTTCCACCCTCTCAACCCTCCACCATTCATTTACAAGTCAAGCAATGTGATATGAATTATACAGGTGAAGTATGAAAAAGCATATTTCCACATTGGTTATGTTACATAAAAAGTAAGAAGTTTGAAGGACTATGGAAAAAGGGTGCTTCAATTTGTTCTCAAAGTTCATCACATTTTTCTCTACAGGTGGATAGTATTTTTCATCCTGGGTCCTTGTAATTATTTTGGATCATTACATTGATCAGTTCCTCTGCCATTCCTGGTGAACAAGCATACTCTATATTTATAGAAATAGTAGGAGAGAAGGATAGAATCAAGCTGGCAAAATAAAGGAGGGCCTTCTCTGAACTCTCCCCTCAAGTCTCTCCAAATGTCTTTCAATAAGGACTCTAAACAAATGCTAGAGAGGCAGATTACACAAAAAGAAGTGAAACAATTTCCCAGCCTAAGAAAACTTACAAGGTCAGCAGGAAAATCTACTGTACCTAGGCGAGAGAGGAGTGCAGTCCAGTATAGGCGGTGCCAGTGTAGACAGGACACTTGCAAACCAGGAGCAGCCCTCATGGTGATTGAATCCAAGGAAGCAGTGATGGTTTCCAGACTTCTAAGTATTTAGATGCCAAAGACAACTTAGAAGGCTGGCAGGAAAGATCTGTCGCACTTGGGTGATAGAGGAGAACAGTCTAGCCCAGGCTGAATAAGAACAGGCCTGGCCCCAGGAAACCAGGAACAGGTTTGGGACCCACTGAATCAGCAACAGCTGCTTGCAGAGCTATCAGCCCCCAGATGGTAAAGGGTTTGAACAACTGTTTAGAAGAAGATTATCAGGGTCTCTTTGCTAGCACCAAAACAAAACTCTGCTCCTAGATCTGAGGCATAGTTCTAAGTGGCTGCCAGGGTGAAGAGGAAACATATCAGAGCGTGCAGCCATAGAGGAGCAGAGATCATCCTCACAGTTTTATAGAAGAAAAGAGTGCTTGTGGTCACTCATAGACCAGATTACAGGACAGGAAAGTGGTAAACATACCTCTCCTTAGATCATATCATCTTGGAAGAAGAACTGTACAAGACTCCTGAATCTTGTGACAGTATGCTCTCCTTCCTGAAAGCAGATCCCTACTTTAACAAAGAGTTAAAAGACAGATAATAGTCTGGGAAAAATGAGCAAACAATTGAAAAAAATCTGACCTTACAAAGTTACTCTCGTGACAAGAAAGATCAAAATACACACTCAGAGAAAGATATTAAAGTCAAAGCTCCTGCATCCAAAGCCTCCAAAAAAAAAATATGAATTGGTGTCAAGTCATTGAAAAAGTTCAAAAGGAATTTTGAAAAACAAAACCTTCAATAGAGGTAGAGGAAAAATTGGAAAGAGAAATGAGAATGATGTAAGAAAATCATGAAAAAAGTGTCACCAGCTTGGCAAAGGAGATACAAAAAATAGAAGAAAGTAACAACATATTTAAAAAGACTAGGCCAATTGTAGAAGAGGAAGAAAAAGCCAATGAGGAGAAGAATGCCTTGAAAAGCAGAACTGACCAAATGGAAAAAGATACATAAAAATTCACTGAAGAGAAAAAAAATCCTTATAAAATTGGCTAAATGAAGATGGAGGAACAAAGGTATACTGAAGAAAATAATTTCTTTCCTTTTTTTTTACAACGCAATGGGGTTAAGTGGTTTGCCCAAGGCCACAGAGCTAGGTAATTATTGTGTCTGAGGTAGAATTCAAACTCAGGTACTCCTGACTCCAGGGCTGGTGCTCTATCCACTGCACCTAGCTGCCCTGAAGAAAATAATTTCTTAAAAATTAGATTTGAGAAAATGGAAGTTAATGACTTTATGAGAAATCAAGAAAAAAATGACATAAAACCAAAAAGAAAACAATAGTGGTCAGCATGAAATATCTCCTTGGAAAAAAAGCTGACATAGAAAAGAGATCTAGAAGAGAGAATTTAAAAATTATTGTACAATCTGAAATCTGAAAAAAAAGGAGCCTAGACATAATCTTTCATTAAATCATCAAGGAAAATTGTCCTGATATTCTTGAATCACAGCATAAAATAGGAATGGAAAGGTCCACCAATTACCTCCTGAAAGAGATTCTTAAATGAAAACTCTGAAGACTATTACAACCATATTTCAGGAGAAAATATTTTAAACATCCAGAAAGAAACTATTCAAGTATTTTGGAGTTAGGATAACATAAGATTTAGTAAGTTCTACAATAAAGAACTCGGAGGTTTGTAATATGATATTCTGGAGGCAAAAGAACTTGGATTACAACCAAGAATCAACTAACAACAAACAAAATTGAGGATAATCTTTCAGGGAAAAGATGGATATTCAATGAAATAAGGGATCATCAAACTTTCCTGATGAAAATACCAGAATTGCATAGAAAATTTCTTCAAATAAAAGACTCAAGAGAAGTATAAAAAGGTAAAAAGGAAAGGAAAATTCATAAAATTAAACTGTTTACATTCCTACATAGGAACAGGACACTGATAACTCATAAGAACTTTTTCATTATTAAGGTAGTTAAAAAACGTATACATAGAATGTACAGGTAGGAGTTGCATATGAAGGGATGATATCTAAGAATTAAAATAAAGGAATGAGAAAAATTCTGGGAGAAATGGAAAGGTAGAGGTAAAATGGAGGTATATTATCTCATATAAAAGTAAGAAAAAGCTTTTATAGTGTAGGGAAAGAGAGGAGATGTAATTTAGAGTGAGTGAACTTTTTCATCAGAGTTGACTCAAAGAGGAAACAATATACACATTCAGTTGGGCATAGATATCTATCTTATACTAAAGGAAAGTAGAAGGGGAAGGGGATAAAAGAAAGTGTGGTAGAAGGGAGGGAAGACTGGGGAAGGAGGTAGTCAGAAACAAAACGCTTTTGAAGAGGGACAGGGTGAAATGAGAAAGAGAATAGAATAATAAACTGGGAGAGAAATAGGATGGAGGGAAATAAATAGTGATGATAACTATGGAAACAGTTTTCTTTTTTTTTTAGGTTTTTGCAAGGCAAATGGGGTTAAGTGGCTTGCCCAAGGCCACACAGCTAGGTAATTATTAAATGTCTGAGACCAGATTTGAACCTAGGTACTCCTGACTCCAGGGCCAGTGCTTTATCTACTGCGCCACCTAGCTGCCCCATATGGAAACATTTTTGAAGCAAGTTTCAAACATAGAGAATTGAGTCAAATTTATATAAAATAAGAGAAATTTATAAATGATAAATGATAAATGACCAAATTTTAAGTGAAGTAAGAAAAACTAGCTTTAAAATGCTCTAAATCACTATTGGTTGGAGAAATGAAGATTAAAACAATTCTGAAGTACTACCTTATCCCTCTTACATTGGCTAACAGGATAGCAAAGGAAAATAACAAATGTTGGAGGGGTTGTGGGAAAAATGAGAAATTAAGGTTTTGTTGGTGAAGCTGATTCAACAATTCTGTAGAGCATTTTGAAACCATGCCTATTAAATCATACATACCCTTTGACCTAGGAATACCATTACTAGGTCTGTTTCCTAAATGAGATACAAAACAAAATGAAAAGAGTTTATGTTACAAAAAATATTTATAGCAACTCTTGGCAAAGAACTGGAAATTCAGGGAATGTCCATCAATTGGTAAGGAACAAATTGTGGTGTGTGTTTTTTTTATAGAATAGTATTTTACTATAAGATATGATATTCAGAAAACTCTCAGGAAAATTTAGAAAGATTTACATGAGGTGATGCAAAGTGAAATGTACTATGTACAAAGTAACAGCAATGTTGTAAAATGATGAACTATGAATGACTTCAATATTTTCAGCAATATCCTGACCCAAGAAAACTCTAAAGGACTTATGATGACAAACTTATCCATTCACAGAGAAAGAACTTGTGGTGTCTGAATACAAAATGAAACACACTTTTTTATTTTTGACTACACAATGGAGTTAAGTGACTGCCCAAGGTCACACAGCTAGGCAATTATTAAGTTCTGACGCCAGATTTAAACTCACGTACTGCTGACTTCAGGGCTGGTGCTCTATCCACTGCCCCACTTAGCTGCCCCTAAACATACTTTAAAAAAACTTTATTTTTCTTGAGTCTTTATTTTTTTGGTCTTTCTTTCATAACATGAGTATTATCTTAATATTTGGCATAACTATACATGTAAAAGTGAATTCTTGTCTTCTAAATGAGGCAGAAGGTTTGGAGGGAGAAAAGGAGGGAATTTGGAACTCAAATTGTTAAAATGAATATTACAAGTTGTTTTCTATGCAGAGGGAAGAATCAGGAATAAAGTAGTATATTTACCTTCCAGCACTATGTGCTGGAACATGGCAGATGCTTTATGAATATTTATTATTTACTTACTGTCTATCCATTATACCACTTAGCTGCCTCACCATTCATATATCTCCATTTCTTCAATATTGACTTACTACTAGCTGTTACTTGAATTCAATAATTCATTTTTCTTTTATCTACTTCTGTACAATCTGTCTCACATTGCTAGAATGTTCTCTTTCCTCACTCCTGCCTTCTTCTAGGTTCAGTTCAGGAGCAACTTCCTACAGAAAGCCTTTCTGATTGTTAGTATTCTCTTCTTTCTCATATCACATTGTATATATTTACCTATTTAAAAGATATATCCCTCAGTAGCTGGGGTAGATGGGTGCTACAATGGCTAGAATGACAGACTTGGAATCAAGAAGACATCCCTTAAAATCTGTCCTCAGATATATACTAGCTATGTGATCTTGGATAAGTTACTTAACCTCAGTTTCTTCCTCTAGAAAATGAAAATCACAAATGGAATTACGAGTCAGAAATGATCAAAATTATTGAACATCAAGAAGAATAAAAACTTTGCAGGTAGGGATTTTATTTTTAACTTTTTCTTTTTTTCATGTAATAAAATACTTTGTACTAGTAGGCATTTGAACAATGTTGGTCAGTTGAACTAAACTGATTTTTCCACAGTTTTCCAATTATTAACTCTCAGAGGTGAGGTTAAAAACTACGTTGCCTACTTTGATCATGATATGATTTAAAACTAGTAAGGTATTGTACTCAAAGTGTTTAAATAATTAGTTTGAAAAGAATCCTCCTAATAGTGTGCCACAGAATCTATCCTTGACTCTATATATAATTTAATATTTTATAAATAACTTCAATGAAAGAAATTGCAGAAATGTCTATGAAATTTTTAGAGGATACAACCTGGAAGGGTGATGTTGGGTAATAGAATAGCTATTTTTTAAAAGTTAGCTGTTTAAATTACTAAGATTTTGTAAAAGAGACAAATTCATTTAGGTAAAATACTAAATGGAGGAAATAAATGCAAAAGTAGCATAACTAGCAATGCATATATTAAAAGATGTGTTTTAGATAATTACAAATGATTTATATTCCAATAAAAGAAGCAACAACAAAATAAAGAAATCATATTCTGTAAATATACTTCATTAATATAATTACATAGGCCACAACTTAGAGAAAAATAGTTTTACTATGGTTCTTGTGTTAGCCAGGTGATACAGTAGATAGAGCACTGGGCTTGGAATTAGAAAGATTAATCTTTATGAGTTCAAATCTGACCCCAAACACTATCTGTGTGGTTCTCAGGAAGACTCATAGCACCCGTTTGCCTTAGTTCTTCATCTGTAAAATGAAGTGGATAAGAAATTGGCAAACCACTCTAATACTATTGTCAAAAAAAACCCAAATAGCTTCAAGGAGTCAGATACTACTGAACTGCCATTAAAAACAACAACAAAATAGCAACATAGTTCTTGTGTTGGTGTCTTATTCTATTTAATACAAGTTAAAATAAATAGTGAGAAACTAGAGGGACTCTAGAGAATGTTAATTAGGAAGACAAAAAAATCATGAAACTATGCAATATGAGAAATGGAAGAATTTAGAGATTTAATTTTAGATTTAATTTAGAGATTTAATCTGGAGAAGAGAAGCACCTGATTGCTGTTTTTAAATGTTTGAATTGCTATCATGCAGATAAAGAATAAAAAAGATTTTGTGTATAAGTAGTTTACTTTGTATGGAGTACAGGGCATTTAAAAGAAAGGGTAATGGGACATAAAGCTGGTATGTAAAGAAAAGTAAAGGGGCACATGCTTTTTTAAAGATTTTGGTTATTATCCTAAGGAATTGCCACTTATTTTTTTGATAAGCAATATGGAATCACTGAGCAGAGGAATAAAAATATCAGATTTATGCTTAAAGAAAATTCATCTGTCCTCTTGAGAATTCCAGAGTCATTCATAACTCAGATTCTGTGCATTAAATATCCACTCTGTTATGCTCTTTCTGCTAAGGGCAAGATCAACTTGATTCATATTCCATACTAAAACTTTCCCTCTGGTGACTTTTTTGGGAAATGTTATCTTTTAGCACAGTAAAGCAAATTCTGCCAAATTTCAAGGCATACTTAATTTAAATATTGCATAGCTGCTTGTAAAATTGAAACATTTTTTAAGATACCAATGTGAAATAAATCAGAGGAAAAAACTCTAGGCCAATATCACTAATAGTTGTAATTAGTATAGTTCTTTAAAATTTTCAGTTTATACATATTATCTCATTTAATTCCCATAACAACACTGTCAGGTTAAGTACTAATATTATTCCTCTGGTAGCATGACTACAGGTTCCTGAGGCAGAACTTAAACTCCTGATTCTGATCCACTGAAGCAACATACCATTTCTAATGAATATTGATATAAAATGTTTAGATAAAATACATCCATAAATAAATAAAAATATGTAAATAAATATGTAAAATTAATACATAATAAAATAAGTAAATGAATACATAAAAATGCATCAGATAAAGTAAGTACAATAAAATAAAATAGCCTGAAACAATACATTAAAAAGATTATATACTAAACAGGTTGAATATATTTCTGAAACTCAGGCTTAGTTCAACCTTAATACTATAAATATAGTATTATTTTAATATTTGCATTTTAATATAAAACATTAATTTGTCAATAAATACAGATAATTTCTAAGAAAATACTATAACTTTCTATTAAAACATCAAAGATAGGTGGGCAGTAAACAGGGCCATGAATAGCCACTTTTAAGATGGCAGCAGTTCAATGCAAGTTTGATTGATTGAATCAGGATGGCTTCTCTTCTGACTCAGTCCTGTCCCAGTTCCTGAACATGTTGACCTAACTTTTGACTCTGCATATCAGGTTTTCCTCCTCTGGCTTTTCACTTGACACCAGTGTAATCCTTCAAATTAGGGATGTTTCTGTATTCTTAAACTTTAATTTTTTAAAGGAGAAACATCATGTTTTCCCCAATTTCTTACAAGATTTGGAATTCAGAAAAAAACAAACATTTTCCTCAACAAATGCCAAGAAATAATTCTCATATGGAAACACTAGGCAACAATTAAGAAGATGCTTACCTGCATTTGTAGAGGGAATTTCCTCCTCTTAGAGTTCCCTAAATTACTTGTCTATTGTGTACTTTATTCCTAACATGTAATACATGCATATATATGTATGTATATATATATATATATATAAATAATGTGCATGACTATATATGCATATTGCTATGATATACATGTATTAATATATTTCTGTGAATATAATATGTATGACATATCAAATGCTTTTATAGTTCGTTGAGCATTTTGCTATGACCTATCTTTTTCTCCATCTCCATACTACATACTAATCCTTTAGTACTGAAGAGGACCATATCAACCAAACAATTGATTTTGTGTTGTAAGCTGAACAATTATCTTTATTATTTTGGTTAATATGCTATGGAAGAAATCTTTCTCACTTGCCTTATCCAGAATTGTTCTACCCCCTTGGAATGATTTATAAGAAACAGAACTATTGGAGATGGTTTGACTGCTGTGGGAGTCTCTTGACCTTAAATTGGAAGAAGGAAGCAAAGCAAAACCTATGTTGCATCATAACCATCCATCACCTATCTATCATATCTATATATTTATCTAGACATAATTCATCCATCTATCTCTCAATCTCTTCTATCTATCTATCTATCTATCTATCTATCTATCTATCTATCATCTATCTATCTATCTATCATTTCTGTAAAAGCAGAGAGATATAGACCAGATGATAATATTATTAGGTGTATTTGGAACTGGTTGTAATATCAAACTGAAAGAGTAAGCATTAATAAATGGATGTTACCTTATAAGATTACTTCTGTGAGAGTGCCTCAAACTTTTCCTTGGTTCCACAAAGGTCATCATTTTAATTGTTTGCTTAAATATGGGTAAAAATGAAAAGCTTGTCAAATTTATAAATAACAAAACCTTTGAGGAACAAGGAACTCATTGTATGTCAAAGATCTTGAAAATCAGAGTGGCAGTTTTAGAATATGAAAGATTAAAAATTGTAGGATAAAATATATAGTCACGCATTTATAGAATTTAAAAAATTAACAAGTTGAGAATTTAAAAAATTAACAAGTCCAGGAGGAGAAAGCATGGGTATATAACCTTTTGAGTGGAGGAAGAAAGGAAAAATTGTTAATTAATTGCAGTATCAATTTTTTTATTTTGGTTTTTGCAAGGCAATGTGGTTAAGGGACTTGCCCAGGGTCACATAGCTAGGTAATTATTAAGTATATGCGGTCGAATTTAAACTCATGTCCTCCTGACTACAGGACCAGTGTACTATCCACTGCACCACCTAACTGCTCTCTGCAGTCAATTTAAAGCAACAGTGTACTATGGAAGCTAAGAAACAGTTTGCATTAAAAGAGGAATCATATCAAGGAGAAAAAAAAGAAGGTAGTTACATTATATGTTGTCATTATTAGATTGCAAAGAGCATTGTATTCAGTCACTGAGTGACAACTTTTAAGAGAATCTTAGCCAAGCTGAAGAAGGTTCAGGAGAAGACATCTATATGAGGAAAATGGGCAGCTAGGTGGCACAATAGAGAGAGTTCCAGGACCGGAGTTCAAATTTGATATCAAATACTTGCTGTGTGAACTGGGCAAGTCATTCATCCCTATTTGTTTCTGGTTCCTCATCTGTCTGATGAACTGTAGAAGGAAATGGCAAACCTCTCCAGTTTCTTTCCCAAGAAAACCCCAAATGGGATCACAAAGATATATGACTGATGTGACTCAGTCACAACATATTGGGAAAAGAACTAATGATCTGAAAATAGGTCAAAAACCTACTTCTGACATGTAATGGCTATTTGCCCCGAGCAGGTCATATGAACCTCTTCATAACATAGGCAATTATCCAAGTCTCTAACTGGCAAAGAAGATGCCCATATATATAGATAGAGGAAGTTCCTAATCTATATCTCCTTTCAGCAATGGAAATAATAATAGAACTTTTTAAACAGACAAAAAAGGGCTCCACAAAAAAGTGCTTTGCATACATTATTATATTTGATCTGCACAATGACCTTTTGAAGTATGAGCTATAGGCTACAATATATCCATTCTGGAGGAAAAGTGAGTTGCTTGGAGTAACCCAGGTAGTAATGTCAGAAGCAGAATTCAAACACAGGTCTTTCCTGATTTGAAATTATCCTTCTACTATGCCACACTAGGTTGAAAATAGATAACAAAGAAAAATTATGGCAGAAATTATGGAAGACAAGGAGTGCCTGCTATTTTCTGGCTTATAGCACTCCTGCCTTCCAGAGTCTCTTAGTAGATGAGCCACCTCCTCTGATTTGAGGGCCCTTTGGGAACTTTGCTACATTAGAACTGACATGTTATGCTTCAATACCACATGTGGCTCAAATCTGAACCAGCCTCATCCAAAGAAAACAGTCCAGAAACAGAAAGATCTCAGCTTTCCAGCAATAGTGGGTGGAATTTTTTCCCCCTTTCTAAGTGTGGATTTACTTTCTAAGTGAAATCTTCAGAGGATAATGGACTTTTGTTAAAACTGGCATGGGAGAAGTGAAGGAGAATGTGTCAAAGTCATAGAGGGAACACCCCATGGAAATTTGGAGTTGGCAAAGATCTTAGAGCTCATCCAGCCAAACTTGGATTTTACACAGGAGAGAACTGATCTCTAGAGAAGTTGAAATGATATTGAACAAATGGCAGAGCCTGGACCTAAAGACAGGTGCTGAGATTTGATAACTCAAAATTTTATCTGGTGACTGATTGTCCCAGGGTCCTGGGTGCCTCAGGAGGAAAAGTTTGAATTTCCAAGAAAATTAAAGAGTTGATATTGGTTCACTAAAAGCGTACTCTGTCATGATGCAAATCTCAGAATAAAGGACATATAATCATAGATCTATATAACTTTAGGATTCAACTAGATCACCTTCTTCATTTTATAGATGATGAAGTAGACTTAGAGAACATAATTGACTTGTCCAAGGTACACAGTTATTAAATAATTTTAACCCAGGTCTTGTGATTCCAAATTCAATGTTTTTCACTGATCTAAATATTTATTCTTGAAATACAAGAGTATAAATGACTTTATACATGATCACACCCTGGTTGTGTGACCCTGTAAAATCACATAGCTTCTATTTGTTTCAGATTTCTCATCTATAAAATATGTATAATAATAATAATAATAATAATAATAATAATAATACCTTTCTGGTTTGTAAAGATCAAATGAGATAATATTTGTAAAACGCTTTATAAACCTTAAACTAATTTATAAATCCTCCTCCTCCATCATCATCATCATATGCCTCCTTCTCCTCCTCCTCCTCATCATTTAGTGTCAGAGAAGGGATTCAAACACAAATCTCTCTTGCTTTCAAGTTCAGCTAATATCTCGTTAAGTCATCTTGACTCTCTTTGTTAAGGAATTCTGATTCTATGTTATGACATATTAGGGAGGAATCCTGTATCACTATCAAAAGAATTATTCTTGAATTCTAATTTCCACACTATTTAGGCAAAACATTTAACTCTAACCTCAGTTTTCTCTTCTATAAAAATGAGAGTAGTTGTATTTATTCTACAAATCTCAGTGATAGTTGTTAGGACAGCACCTGATAGCATGTTAAGTACTATGTAAATATGAGTTGCTATTATTATTATTATTATTCCTGAATTAGCTAGGGAGAGTGATCACTAATTAATCCCCACACATGCACCAACCATTCTGGTGCAAAAGCAAAGAATTAACCTAGTTAGTAGTTGATATAGACAGAACTCTTTCCAGTTCCCTGGTACCTTGAGAGTACAAACTGAATTGATTTACCATATTAGGCATGTAGATGAATGACATTAATTCAGAAAATGTGCTGATGATTCATCCAGCTTACAAGAATTTGGATTGTACTCTTAGACCAGCCACTTGAGTGCAGAGTGAGGAGTAGAAAGAATTCTTTTAATTTGTTCTTCTATGGTTCCTGGATTGAAGTCAGAGAAAAATTGCTTCAGGTTGATCCCTACCGGATTGATGTTTTTACTAGGCTGGTAATAGTACACCATTCCAAAGATTGCCTCATGGATGAAGCCAAGTCAAATCACCTAGAGCTTCCATAGGCTCCATGAAAGAATCAAGCATGAACAAGTCAATCATTTATTGAATAGACATTTCTTAAATGTCTATCTCATTCAAGACAGAAGATAGAAAATCTATATGACATAAACCGTCTACTCAAGGGTACTTACAGTCTGATGGAGGGTAGTAGTAGAAGAAAAACACATAGATAAATAACAAACATTTAGTGGACAATGAGAGAGAGATGTAAAAAGTGAGATTAGGCAAAGTTCTATGAGATATTTGAGAAAGGAAAGTTCTCTTTGAACTTGGAGACTTCAAGGAAGAGATGTCCTACCAGTTCTGACAGAACCCTTTCTTATTGCCAACCAACAAAAGGAAATCCCCTTGTTCTAAGAAATAAAACTTCAAGAAAAGAAGGCTCAAACAGCTTCCTGGAAATCAAGTAGCGCTTACGAAACACCATTTGCTTGCATTACTGTGTCAACGAATCAAAAACATACGGATTAAATTTCCTTGAAAATGCACAACGGCTTACAAATCAAGAGGCTAGGTTTTGTCTTTGCCAAAACAAGAGCAACTCAATAAGAATGTGCAGTCTTCCCCAAACTAGACATGCTTCCAAGTGGGAAGCAAAATGAATCAGGGAAACATGATGTCTTAGTGCACTTTGATAAAGTGCTTTGAAATCTTTTTTGGAAATGTTTAGCTACTTATCATGACTTAATTTAAGAAAAGTTCTCAAATGAATTTTTTTGTGTTTTTTTGAGTAAACAATGCTATACATCTTGCTAGTCCTCATTTCAACAGTTTACATAGGGGCTAAATATTTTCATCCCCATTTTGCAGATGAGAAAATTAAAGCATAGAAAAGGCAAAGTGAGTGGCTAAGGACCAAAGAGTATTTAAGTGGCAAAATAGGGTTTGGAATTTTTTGCTTCTGAGGCCTTAATCATAAGTTCTTATGATAGCATCAATAAACATGGTGGCCCCTTTGCTCCATGTTCATACCAATAATGATTGTTGTTTTAATTGATAGCAGAACAATGACAACTACATTATATGTAATTGTAGTCTAATGAGGAATGAGGCAAAAGTATAGTTGAGATATGCTTCTTTGTGTGTGTGTGTGTGTGATAATGTGTATAATAATTCATGTTTAATCAAAAGAATCTAACTATCTAAGACACATGAAAAAAATCAACTCTAATCCTGGATGTAGAGACTTGAGATAGGTCATATTAAGGTCATGCTGGCCTTGTTTTAGCCTCTTTATCCAAAATAGAACTCAATTATGGGTCACCTCTAATAGCCTGTTTGGGCCTGTATAACATTGGACAAAACTTTAGAAAGAAAGTGAATTAAAAAATTACAAATGAATAACATGAAGAAAAGAAGGCCACAGAAAGAAAAGATCTATTCAGATCTAACTGATCAATAATCATTCTCCTCCTGCTTTCCACCAAAAACTACCACTCTAAGGAAAGGTGGGAAATCTGACAGTTTCCCTCAAGGCTCCCTCTCTTCCATAACCTAGCCCCCAAAGTATTAGACATGACTTACAGTGCCACTAATTTCTTCAAGGATATTAGAGAAGTCTCCTCTATGATATCTAGCCTATTGATTAATCACTCAATGAGGATTTGTTAAGTATTGTGCTAAGTTCTGGAGATACAAAGAAAAGCAAAAAAAGAGTCTCTATTTTATGATCTCACAGTTTAATGAGGGAGGTGCCTTGTAAACCATAATATACAACAAGCTATAATATGTAAATAAGAATAATTATATATAATCAATAGAGAGAAGGCACTCAAATTAGAGATGAGAAAAGGCTTCCTGTTGAAGGTGAAATTTTTGCAGAGGTTTGAAGGAGCCAGGACAAAGTGATGAGGACAGATAGAGAGCATTCCAGGAATGGGGGGCAGCTGGTAGAAACATCCAGATTCAGGAGATGGCGTGGCTCATTTTAGGAACAACAATAAGGCCAATGTTACAGATTGTGCATGTGTCCGGGGAGGAGTGGGGGGGAGCGTGGTTTGGAAGAAGATATGGAGACTTTGGGAGGAACAAGTTATGAAAGGCATTGAAATAAATGCTGATGATTTTATAATAATCCTGGAGACAACAGGGAGTCAGTGAAGGTTAATAGGGGTATTTTGTGACATGATGAAACCTATGATTTAGAGTAGAGGAAAGGCTGGAGTGGGGAAAGACTTGTGCCACTAGTTGGTTATTGCAAAAGTCTAGGCATGAGGTGATGGGGGTCTGTACTAGAGTGGTAGCAGTGTCAGACAAGAAAAGGAGACATATGAGAAAAATGATAAGAATTGACTAAAGATTGTATGGGAGGTGGACCTAAAAGACAATGAAGAGCTGATGATGGTGATTAGCTTCCATGACTGGAAGCCTACTGGTGCCCTTAACAGTATAGGGAAGTTAGGAAAAGAGGAAGATTTTGGGGAGTAAGATAATGAATTTACTGAAGGTCAAGAGAAAAAGGCTAGATAAATAGATTTCAGAATCATAAGCATAGAGATGATAATTAAATCCATAAACTAATGAGATCACCAAGTAAAATTATATAGAGGGAAAAGAAAAGAGGGCCAAATACAGAGCTTTGAGTTGCTTCTGCATGTGGAAGGGTTGATCTTGGCAGGATATGGATCCCCTCATCATGTGAGGGAAGGATGATGGAGGACATGGTAGCAAAAAAACATCAGTGTGATATAAGGTGAGAAGGGGGTAAGAGGAAGCAAATAACCTCATTTTTCATGAGATTTAAAGCAAAGTTCTCAGGTGAAAGGGTGGGAGGATAAGAAGTGTTGAGAAAAGATGAAAGGGTTTGAGAGAATTTCTATGTTTAGAATGATAGTGAGTTAATTAGGAAGGTATAGTAGGATTGCTTGGCAGCAGTGAGGGACCAGTTGCAATTATATAACATAAATCTGTGGTGGACCCAGTCAGCACTTAGGTTCTTGGTTCAGCAACAGCAAGGAATATGTAGGAGTAAAAGCAGCATATGATGGGTGTGATCTGAAGTGAACATAAAATTAGTAGGGTAAGAAACTGGCAATATAATAAGGGATTAAAAGACTAATGAGACTAGAACCTAGTAGAGTTGAACAGATTTAACTAGTCCAGGGTTATTGACTTGAGAAATACCTTAAGGGTTCAGGGATTAGAGGTCAAGGCATTCAGGATTTCAAAATAGAGGAAGAGGAAGAAAGGTGATAGATCTTTATTGAGAAAAGGAAATTTCAGAATTCATGAATAAGAAAGTGGCATCTTTGTGGGGAATGGAAAGATCAAAGCTATGATCATCTTTGGAGATGATTAGGGTGGGATGGAGGAACAGGTCATATCATAATGAAAACTTGTTGGTCTCAATTATTGTCTAATGGGGAAATTGTTTTCTTGTCATGATATATATGGACTATCTGTGGTCTTCTTTCTGTAATCATACCACTTCCATAAAGACTAATTCTTGGAAAAACCATACCATTAATAGCATCAAGAAACATTTATGAAGGCTCCCACTATGTACAACACAGAGAAAACACAGATCAATGAATACCGAGTTGACCTAAGAGTCAGTAAGAAATGAGTTTAATTCTCTGACAAATACTGGCTGTGTAATATGGTGCTTGTCATTGAGTCTCTGTGCATATCAAGCAGCTCTTTAAAATTGCAGAGAAATTATTCATCAACTTGGGAAAAATGAATTGACCATCTAGAGTTCAATATAACAACAAAATCACAGGTTTGTGTAACCAAAAAAATTATGCTGGATTGTACTTGGCTCCGGTGAAAATATAAGACTAAAAATAAAACTCCTTACCAGAAGCCTACAATCTAGAAGAGTGCTTTCCCTTAGGAATTAGCAGTGTTTTATTAAATTGTGTTTGTGCATGTGTCTTTACATGTTGTATCACCTGAATAAATTTCAACCTCCTTGAGAATACCAATTTAAAAAAAAATATATATATATATATATATATATATATATATATATATATATTTCGAGAACCTAGAAAGAAACTTGCATATTGCCACTGCTTTAAATGCTTGTTAGATTGGATTGTTGTGAAGATATATAGATAATAATAGTATACAATTTAGAATATCTTAATTGAATATGAGAAATCCAACTTAAATGAAATACAATTTGGGTGGGTTAAGCCAAGGAAGACTTTATGTAGGACATAATAGTTGAAAAATAGAAAGGGTTTCTTTAGTGTGGAAAAATAGTCCATTTTGGGTATTGGGGAATGGCATTAGAAAAGGTGGAAATGTTTGGGTTAGCTATATGTACTTTGGATGCTTTGCAAAGTGAAACTAAGTTGTTAAAACTAAACTGGAAACTAAACTGGAACTAACTAAAACTAAACTGGATCAGAGGCCTTCAGATTGTTGAAGGCTTTGAATTCCAGATAAGGATGTTGGATTTTATTTGTTAGGCTAGTGGTTCTTAAACTTAGTTGTCCAAAGATCATTTTTGCACTTAAGATATATTGACACAACCTATGAGTCCAGAATTCCTTTGAGATGAAGGGAGTAATATTGAGAAATTTTGGCACAATATATAGTTGTTTTTATACTGAGAGTCAGGCATAATATAAAGTTGGTACATACTTCAAGATTTAATATTTTATAGGGAAAATATTCATAGTACCTCCAAATTCCTTACAGGACTCCTATTCACCTCTTACAGAACACCACAAGCTTTCTATGAACACAGTACTTGGGAACTCCTACTGTAGGCCATAGAAAACTAGCAATAATTTTTGAATCAGACCTCCTTTTCACTAACAAAAATAATCTTGCCATGTTATGCAGCATGGATTCAATGGGGGAGAGAATTGAGGATGGGAGACCACATGGTTTGTTTATCAAGCTACTTGGCCAATGGCCTTTTTGTAGTTCCCTAGACTGCCTCTGTGATTAATACTCTGCTATCTAACCTGGGAAAAGTTACAAATCACATTTTTTAAGCTGTTCTATTGTGTAAGGATGTAATCTGGAAAGATTGTAGATAGTTAGAAATTTGGAGTCCTTTTTAATCTCTGATTCCTTACTTTATGAGACCAAAAGAGAATTCTTGTTCAAGTATTTATTATTACCACTTGGCTAACAGCAATGTAGATTCTGATTCTGAAAGCCAAGAGTCTCTCTCTCTCTCTCTCTCTCTCTCTCTCTCTCTCTCTCTCTCTCTCTGTCTCTGTCTGTCTCTGTTTCTCTCTCTGTCTCTATCTCTATATATCTCTCTGTATGTCTCTTTCTCTGTGACTGTCTCTGTGTCTCTGACTGTCTCTGTTTCTCTCTCTGTGTCTCTATCTCTTTGACTCTCTCTGTCTCTGTCTCTCTGTCTCTTTCCCTCTCCCCTCCAAGCCCCCCCCCCCATATACAATAAAATACAAATAAGCTGCTGTTGTGTTTGGGAGGCTTGGCTTTGCCAACACTTTGCAGTTTCCCTTCCCTTCTTCAAACCAGACGGGGAGGCAGAGTCCAAACACATTCCAGGTGAACGTCAGAACTCCAGTCCAATTCAGTTCAAGACAAACCTCCCTTGGTTTATTGGCCTCGCCAATATGTGTGTGGGAGTTGCAGAGGCAGAGAACCAAATTTAGCATCAACTAAACACTAAATGATCCTGGAAAAATGATATTTATTTGGAATGATCATTGGATAATATGGAGAGCAATACCATATTACATCCTAATTCAAGGGAGTTTAAGCCAACAGCTTTCATGCCAATGGTTCCCTTGGTTCTCATTAATTGAAGTTTTTGTTATTCTACGTGTTTTCTGTGTAAATGTGATCGCCTATTAATTTGTGAAAAGTAGATTGTTTTTAATTACCTTAGTTGACAGATTCTGTGATGATAATTATAAAATTAAAGACTAATAAAATTGAAAAGAATTTTCTAGAACATCTAGCCCTCCTTTTATGTAGGAAGAATCTGGGAGTCAGGAAAGTCAATGACTTGCTCTCTGAAGTGGCAGAGCTGAGAATAAAACTATAGTACTAGAGAGACCTTTATTCCAGGAACCTTCTTATTGTTGTGTGAATTGGGGAGGAGTGAAGTCCTACTATTAAGATTTTTTTGTTACTTCGAACTAAAATTAAAATTCATTGGAAATTAACACCACCATCAAAACACAGAAACAGAAAATTAAAATGTGCGATGGGGGTAGGGTCTCAAACACTGACCTTCTCAGTTATGGACAACCTTTCTTTTATATGTTACCAGTTTAAACCCATCAGGTTATGTGATTGATAACATTAGACAACATCTGCCCTCTGTGAGTCATCTTCAGAATTGAATCCAGAGCAAGAAGGAATGCATGTTCCAAGTCTTGTCATGGTCAATGGGGAATGGTGAGTTCCAAGGGCTTAGGAGATAACTAAGTTGATCCAATTTGAAGACTGACTTTAAGAGATAGAAAGCTAATGCTGCTGTCAGTGTGGGAGCAAGGATGGGAAGAAACACCAGGTGTTGGGAATGACTTGAAAGACCAAACTCCTCTACATTATCAGTTGGGACATTTCTGATGTATCTGGGGAATTTGAAACACCTTGTATGTTTCACCAATGAGTCCGGTCAAAAGACCAAGGAAAAGGGAATTAAAAAGAGGTTGTGAGAGGATGAAGGAGAAAGAGATTGTGAGAAAAGGATGGGACTCAGGATTGAGGATCATAGGATCATAGATTTAAAAATCATGGAGATCTTAAAGATCATCTCCAAATCCCCTCGTTTCACTGATGGGGAAACAGGCAAAGTGATTACGACTTGTCCAAGGTTAACTAGTTTGTTAGTGGCAGAGTTGGGATCTGAACTCAGATCCTGAGCTATCAAATCCAGTACTTTTAATATATAATTATGCAGACTGATTCTCCCTGGCACAGGTCCCCCCATTTATTTTGTTTTTTTTTTGTTTCAGATTGTTAATTGATTTTGTACCAAGTTTTTACTTTCAGAGGAAACAATGTTCTTTGTGACCTTGGTTTGGAATTTTGTCATTACTTACCACCTCCCTTTATTCCATAACCAAACTGTTTAGTCAGGGCCCAAGCAATCCAAGATTTGAGAGAAGCCCTTGAGACATATTTCTCTCTAGTTTCAGTCAGAGAGAAAATTTGACATTGCCGATCCATTAGCCAACCAACTGTAGGTTTGCTATCCAAAATATGTGTTGACCACATGTGAAACTATATCTCCTGTCAAATACCAACCACAGAAGGTTGTCGTTAATAATTTAATGAGCAGACAATGTGGTGGAGATTAATCTCAGCTCTTCACATGCTAGGGTTCAGAAACAGCGCTGGCAAATACGAGAAGCATTAGAAACCCCATTGCTGACCACAGACAGTGCAATAAACTGCACGCTATAGATGAACAGCATCTGTGGAGGAGATAAAGCTTCTTGTCATCTCCTGTTGGAAGTGGGAGCATTGGCTGTTTTTCAAGTCTGTGAATCCAGTTTTTGTTGAAATATAGCTTTGCCTCACTTGTGAGTTGCCAAGTCTGGCTGAGACCCTCCTTTCCTTAAAAAAAAAAAAAAAAAAAAAAAAAAAAAAAAGGAGGTTCATGCAACAAAGACCTTTTAAAAAAGCTACTGGACTTCAAGAATACCTGGAACCTTCCTAAATTTTATTGCTGTGAATAGGTCATTGTTCACCTCGGCCAATTTAATTTTGGTGGAATCAACACATTCCAAATACAACTAGAGCAGCGGGTAAATGGCAAGAATTTCCCATCATTAACATTAACAAGGTTTAGCTTTGCTAATAAGTCGAAAAGGGAGAAATTTCTGGATGTCAAATACTTTGCTGGGAGTCAGACGTTTGTCTTACACAACTAGGTGGCACAGTAATAATGCTGAATTTAGAGTCAGGAAGACTTGAATTCATATCTTGATCTATATATTAAGTGTGTGACCCTGTACAAGTTACTTTAATCTCTCTTGGTCTCGGTTTACTCATCTGTAAAATAGGGATAATCATAGAGTTGTTATGAGGATCAAATGAACAATGTGTACAAAGAGCTCTAAAAAACTTTTTTGGTGATAGTGATGGTGATCCAAATTCTGTCTCAGATACTTACTAGCTGTGTGATTCTGATCCAATTACTTAATCTGTTTCATTCCAAGATGGGGCACTTGTTGGCCACTGATGTCTCTGGTTTGACGGTTTTGTGTACTTGTCCACCACAGGGTAGGTGATAAGCAAATGTTGATTGATTGTAGATTCATGGGTGATTCTAGAGTGGTAGAACCATAGCACTACAGTATGTCAATGCCAACAATTAAATGGTTGTTGTCTTTTGTAATCAAGGAAGACTATGGCATGAATTGGATGATGACATGACACACACTTTATGTTGATTAAAGTGAGGGAAATATTGTGCAGAGACATCCTTCTCACTACCCTTTCTGGAACCAACTTTGCTCTGTGGCATGTTGGTATAGGAAATAGAACTACTGGTGATTGTCTGGATACAGTGGGAAGTTTTGGCCATTATTAGATTGTTACTACTTGACTGTAGATCTTTAATCTGTTTGATTCTGGATGTCATTTATACTTTTCTTTGATTAAAATTCATCAGAGGAGAACTCTATGAAAACAAGTCCTTTTCATCTGTAGCAGTGATAGGAGCAGCCACAATGAGAACTAAGGTATTTATCATGTTTCAACAATAGAAAAGGCAATATTTTTAAGTTTGTTAAATATCTCCAGGAAATGCCAATTCCAGCAACAACTGATCATGGTCATGTACTTGGACACTGCAACTTGTAGCTCAATAAGAAGTTTACATTATATTCATCTGTTAGGAAAGTGAATTTTTTTTCAATGAAAATGAATTCTCTTCTCTTCCTTGGTATAAGAGACTTCACACCATATAAATAATTCACTATTAGCTGTTATTTCTGCTGGGAACATCTTCAGGGTCCTAAATTTTTCCTTGCTTCCTCTTTTCCAGCTAATGCTAACTTTTTCTTCTCTTTTTTTTTGATAGAAATTACATGCAGTGATTAAAAGATGGCTTTCAGAGTAGATCTTATCAATCTTTACTCAATCTAATAGATACTCATTTGAATAAAACATATCCAATATCAAAATCTAATATTCTATTCAATAATAAAAAACCAAATGATTGAGATTAAAAATCTGTCAAGGATGTGAATTTAATTAATTCAGTTGAATTCAACACATGATTATTAAGAATCTACTTTGTGGCTGGTCTGAAGGTAGTGAGTTATCTCAATTGATTGTTCAGTCAGTTACAGATAGATCTCCTTGTTCTCTCTTTCCCTCCCTTCTCACTGCTAAACTTGACTAGTCTAAAAAAAAAGAATCTACTTTGTGTAAGGTACTACTCTAGGTTTTGGAGATATAAATACAAAAGCTACATCCCCTGAAGAACTTATTTTCTACTAGAGAATCTAATATCCAGAAGGATGAAAAAATATAAAGTAAATTCAGAGCAATTTCTAGATAGGGGAAGAAGTATATAGAGGTAAGGTGGGGGGGCAGGATCAACAGAAATTGACAAATGAATTGAATCTTGAAGAAAATGAAGGATTCCAAAAGGTGGAGGTGAGGAGGAAGAACATTTTAGACATAGGGATAATTATTCAATTGTTTTGGTATTCGGGAACTCTAGAATCAGAGGAACTATATTCACATTTCATCTGTGTCACTTTACTGCCTACTGACTTTGGGTAAGTCTCTTTTGCTTCATAGGTCCTAACTTCCTTATCTATAAAATGAAAGTATTAAATTGGATGACTTCAGAGGAACCTTCAAACTCTACATTTTTGATCTTTTGAAATGGGCTATATCACTGACCCAGGAATCCTTGTACAAAACTTCATAAGGAATTGTTAGGATTGATGAATGAACACTAATATTGTTGCCAACATTAGATCCATTCAATGCATATTAAGTAAGTGTCACATGATGCTAGGCTAACTGTCAAGGATTTTATGGATCTATAGGGAACATATGATTTTGGCAAAAGAGAAGCACCAATAGCTTGTAAAAAGCTATTCAGAGTATAGATGCTTACTCAGCCTGGTCCAGAGTGCCTAGGATATAGATGTCCTATCTGGTATGTGCAACTTAGTAAAGTTGTACAGTTTTTAGCAATTGGCTTTAGTTTAGGTAGAACACCTTTCCTAGACTACAAAGCAGTGATATCAGCTCTGATGGACATTAAAGCTTCTACTCAAGTGAAACTGGTCTCCCTAGGAATCAGCTTTCCACTTGCTCCATCCCTTTGCTGTTAAAAGAACAAAAGAATAGTCTGACTGGTGTCTTATGGTACCACTTCTGCACTAATTAAAAACAGACTATTCCTCAGAAGGTCAATGTGTGTGCATGCACTTGAGTGTATACTGGAATGTGTGAGCTAATAAGTGGAAGCCTGATTTGTATTGGTATTATCCACAAATTGTATCAATAAAATGCTCATAATTCTTTTAACTTTTCCATTTTCTATTATTTTTTATTTCATAGAAACTAAAAGGGAAAAATTATACAGTACCATACACCCATGAGGTGAAGCTACACAAGGAACCTATGGAAATGACTCACAGCCCACTAGGTCTCATCCAGAATTAGAGTTCTAAAAATATCCTCTAAACTATTATCTAGAATAATCCTTCTGAAGTCTGGAAGAAATTAGGAGCTCAAAGACAGAAGGTGACTGAAAATGTGTTTGCCAGTTTAACCAGATGTATAACCAATGTCATGTGATATATTCCATTTTGCTATAAATAGAGGGCAGAGGGTTGTTATTAACCACTTGGTAATTAATAAAATGTGCGGAACACAGAGACAGAACTCACTCCTGATCTTTAATTAATAACACCATATTCTTTTCACCAAAAAGCAAGTCTTCCAGATGTTAACTATGCTTTCATAAAGGTCATCTTCTAATAGTATCTTTAAAAATGTGATCTTAGTTCTTAGACCTGAAAGTGATATTTTTGCAATGATGATGAGAATGACAGTGATGATAGCATTAAATAATTTAACATAAAAATAATCAAATCAAGCAGAAATGTCCATTTTCTAAATCTTTCAAATTGAACAGCTAAACATACATTGTGGTCCATATTTTGGGAGAGTTGTGCTAATATGTTACCAATGAAAGAATTTTTATTAGAGGAAAAGATTGAAATTAAATTTTATTCAGATAAAAGGATTTTTATCATTAAATTTATAGACTTTTAAAGTCAGAAGTCACAGAAGAGCTGATAGCAGCTGAAACTTTTCACTTTATAGATTAGGCTATTGAAATTGGAAATTAAGTGACTTGTCTAAGGTCACATATCCAGTAAGTGGTAGAGATGGGATTCAAGTTCAATAATTTTGATACACATTCAAGTGCAGTTTCCATCACCTCATGCTAAGACTGGAAATGGTCTTAAGTTTTGGAAATTTGTTTCTCTTTCTAAATGCCTATTTAAGGTTGAGCAACTAAAAGTTTCATATATACATACATACATATATATATATACATATATATATATATATATATATATATATATGAAATGGGTCTTTTATAAGAATGGGAAACTGAATTAATTGCAGCATTGAGAAGCTAGGATAAGGCAAGTTGATTTTCATGTGCTTATTTTTTCCACAAAAGACTCTGGAAATGACAAATCTTGGGAAATTTTTAAGTTGCATTTGTTGCATTTTTGGCTGACTGAATGTGTACACTTTGTTGATGAAGTACTTTCCAACATAAACTTTTAAACTGGTCACTAAGCATTTTCTTGCTTCTATATTGTATGAGATAGTGCCGGCACATAAATAGAAATGCAACACGGTATTCCTTCTAAGAACAATAGTCATAAGATAGATAGATTCACAATTAAAAAAAAATTCTATTACATATTGCATATGTTTCTCTAGCCATCCAAGATGATGGGGGCAGGGATGTGGAAGTAGCGCTATAGTTTCTTTATTTCTTCCTTTTCTCCTAGAATATATTTGGACACCTTCAACTTTTGAAAACAATGGCTTATGTTTGTCTGGGTACTCCTTCCTGTATCTAGGCTTGGATTGTACCAATGTCTCATTTCCTCCAGCTGTTTCCTACCGTAGCTGTTATATCAGATCAACTTTGTCCTTGTTTGCTCCCCAACTTAGATATTGGTTTTTATTCATTAGGTAGAGAGGCAGAAGTATGCTTTATCATTGAGAGATCAAGGGAACAAGAAGAAATGGCCTTATGAAACTGTGTACTTATGGAAACAGGGATCATTTTTATCAGTGTAGACAAATAATCTTTTTATTTGAGGTTTTTGCAAGGCAAATGGGGTTAAGTGACTTGCCCAAGGCCACACAGCTAGGTAATTATTAAGTGTCTGAGACCAGATTTGAACCCAGGTACTCCTGACTCCGGGACCAGTGCTTCATCCACTATGACACCTAGCTGCCCCATAGACAAATAATCTTGATAATTCAGGATATAAGAAATTCTTTTTTTTATTCAATGAAAGCTTTGGATCATGCTATTAGTTATCCCCAAATAATTTGAAAGGCTTTCAATACTCTGCATATTTAGTAGTACAAGTGCTGTCTGTGTTGTCATAGAGTGATTTATTGGATAAAATATGTTGATAGAAATCAATATAATTTCATCAAAGGTATGTGTATCATTTTGATTTTGTATTTGAACATCATATTCCAGAGCAGCTTAGTGCTCCAGAAATAACACAACATTGACATTCCAAGGTTGAATATGGGTCAAGATCATAGATCTGTCATATATTGTATAACACTGAAATGAAGTCTTTTCTCTCTGACATAGTTTTCCTCATCTTTATTATAAGGGGATGGAGAAGGTGTCTCTAACATCCATTCTAGCTCTAAGTCTAACATACAACTTTTAATCATTCAGACCAAGAAATTAAATTAGTCACTTGATAGTTTGAATATGTGTGTATGTTTCTGTGTGTATGTGACATGCATGCATGGTGTGTGGTATATGACATGATTTCCATTAAGAACTTCCTGATTTGGAAACTTTTTCTGCTGAAGAAGACAGTAAGCTCATTCAAAGCTTATATTTTCATGGAGTTGCCTATTGCTTTGAGAGTTTGAGTGACTGGCATTGCATAATTATTAAGTGGTGGAGATAAGACTCAAGTCCATATTTTCTGATGCTCAGACAAATACAATGTCCATCAAATCATTCTTTGTTTGAATCTGGATTTTGTCCTAAAACAGTGGGATGGTTTAGTAGAGATAGTGTTAGAATCAGGAAGCTCTGAAGTCAAAATCAGACTTATATAATGACTAAATATAATCCTAGGAAAGTCACTTAACCTTTGTCTCAATTTCCTCTACTATAAAATGGGTGTAATGATAGCATCTGCCTTCTAGAGTTGTGAGAATCAAATGAAATAATATTTGTAAAGGTCTTTGGACTGTGCTGGCACATAAATTTCATATAAAGGTTTATTCCCTTCTCTTCCCCCCTCCTTTTGTGGTTATTAGGCAGCACTTGGATTCCTACACTAAACTCTATCCAGTAGAACATATTGATTCTCCTGGAAAGGTTCTGTTCCACAAATATCTAAGTAAATTGTAAGTTGATCAAGAGATTATAGCTCCATGTAAAATGTTCCATCTATTGTTGTACATGATCTCTGTGTCAGTTGGTTTTTTCCAACTACTTATTTTTCTTTATCACAAAGAGGAGCAATCTTGGGAGAGGACGCAATATAAAATTACCACATATTATAAAACCAATCACAGCAACAGCAACAATAAAACTTTTAGAGAACATGACAGGAGGTGATGGGGAGATGGGTCAAATTATAGAAGTGGTAATATACAAAATGATTAGAAAGGAATCTGGTGGACTGACTGCAATAGTTCAAGTATGGAAGACAGTATGGTTTAGCAGCCAGGAACAAGTCCCTCAACTTGAGAGCTACGGAAAGAACAGACAAAGATCAATCCTTGACTCACTTTGAATTTGGAATAATTGTTAATTTTTTTAAAACTCTAAAAATTTTCATAGCACAACGTTTTGATTTTTCAGAGATTTTGATGTTCCATGACTAGCAACCATGCAGCATCCCTCAGGGAAGTTTGATGTTAAAAGGATGAGTTTTAATTAAAAGGTCCTCATTTAAGATATAGATAGAAGTAGACATATATATATATATATATATATATATATATATATATAATATGTGAACATATCTATATTTATGCATGCATGTATCTATGTATAGCTCTCTCTCTCTCTCTCTCTCTCTCTCTATCTGTCTTTCCATCTATAAGTGGAACAAGGTGACTTATTTTGATGTATCTATGATGTCACTGATTGGGCTAATTCTTCCAACAGTGAAAATCACTAGACTTTTATGCATGTTTTTTAAGTGACTCTCAGTTATGTTCCTCAATAAATTTTCAATAGAGTCTGTCCAGAGTTCAGGGGGCCTTCTTCTGAGTCTCATGATACATGGATGCCAGTTCAATGCCTGTTTCCCCTTGCTCTCACATTGTGATGGATCGATGCTTTCACCAGACACCTTTCTGATTATATTCCTAGTGCTCTTCCTGTGCAATTCTTTATTGATATTGTGTTGAAGTCAGTTTATGCCCACTATTTGCCCATTCACTTTATCCCAAAAACCCCTTATTAATTTTTTAGGAACATGTATTCCAAATGCATTATTGGTGCAGTTGTGAACTGATTCAAACTTTCTGGAAAGCAATATGGAATTATGCTAAAAGGTCAATAAAACTGTTCATAACTTTTTTTTTTTTAGTTTTTGCAAGGCAATGGGTTTAAGTGGCTGGCCCAAGGCCACACAGCTAGGTAATTATTAAGTGTCTGAGGCCGGATTTGAACTCAGGTACTCCTAACTCCAGGGCTGGTGCTCTATCCATTGTGCCACCTAGCCACCCCTGTGCAGAACTTTTGATACAGTAATACTACTACTGGAATTATATCCTGAAGAGATCGTGAAAATGGGTAAAAGTCCCACATGCACAAAAATATTCATAGCAGTCTGTTTGTAGTGGCAAAGAACTGGAAAGGGAGGAGATGCCCATCATTTGTGGAATGACTGAACAAATTGTATTATGTGAATGTGATGGAACACTATTGCTCTGTAAGAAATCATGAGGAATGGGTTTTCAGAAAAGCTTTAAAAGAATGACATGAATTGATGCTGAGTGAAATGAGCAGAACCAGAAAAATATTATACATACTAACAACAACATGGGGGTGATGATCAACCACAATGGACTTGGTCATTTTAGCAGTACAATAATCAAAGACAATTCTAAAAAAACTTGTGATGGAAAATGCCCATCCATATCAGAGAAGGAACTAAGGAATTTAAATCAAGACCAAAGCTTTCTCTCTTCAATTTTTAAAAATTGTCTTCTGTATTATGTCATTTTTTCCCTCTTTAAGGTTTTTTCTTCCATTTGGATATTATTCATTTTTCACAACATGATCAGTTTGGATCTATGTTTAGTATAGTTATAAATATAGAGCCCTTACAGATTGCTTTCTGTCAGGGGGATGGAAGAAGGAAGGGAGGGAGGGAGGGAGGGAGGGAGGGAGGGAGCAAACTGTAAAACTCAGAACCTTGCAAAAATGTTTGGTTAAAACTACCAGTGAATGTTGTTGGAAAAGCAAATAAATAAAATATCTTTAAAAAACCCTCTAGTATTCCATTACTCATCTCCACATGACACCAAACTCTCCAAATAAATATCAAGTACATCTCAAAATGTTTTCCTTTTTTTCTTCTTTCCCCTTACCCAACTCCAGCAATGTAAAGCATACACACACACACACACAGACACATATTCAAAGTTATTCTATAAATGCTTTTGTTTCTCTGGATGCATCTTGACATTCTTTATTCTTTTGTATTTTTTGAAGTTGATTTTTTCAGCTAATATCCTTAGAGTAGTTTTGGGATCTCACATAATTTGGGATCTTACATAATTGCCCAAAAGGCAATAGGGAGGCACATTGGGAGGGTAAATATTACCTTTGATGACTTTCATACCAGAGAAGGACAAAGAGATATTTGGCAAATACGTGATTATAAAAGGAGGTGGGCTTATCATATACCCTCTCATATTTTCTTCAAATGTAGCCCCATCATTTTAGAAGACAGCTACATAGTGCTAAGATTTTTCCCTCCTTTTCATGAACCTCTTCAGTCAAGAAATTCATCATTTAGTTACCACTCAAGATCACTAAATGGAAGTGAGGAGTCTTTGCAAATTGTACCCATATTTAAAGGCTTTCCATCTCAGTAGAATCTTTATTTTCTGCTAGCATAGACTTTGAGTGCCCAAGATAACATTTTCACTCCAATGTGTATAAAAGATTTTTGTAGATATGAAAATGAATCTGTCAACTCATCTCTTTAGGTACTCCTAAAGGAAAAAAAAGGAAGCAAAGGTAGGAGGAAAGAGAATAAAGAAATAAGAGAGAAATGTGGAAGAAGGAGAAAAAGAAAGAGGGAGAGAGAGAGGGAGAAGGGATGAAGGAAGGGAAGAAAGGAAAGATGGGAGGGAGAAATATATGAAGGAAGGAAGGGAAAAGGAGGGGAAAAGGAAGAGAGGGAGGAAAGAAGGAAAAAGGAAGGAAGAGAGGGAGGGAAGACAGAAGGAAACAGGGACTTAAAATTTTGAATATTTTTATTTGTGAGGAAGTAAGTTGACAGAAATATGTTTGATAAGTTGTTGGCTAGTGTTGTTTCCTTTAATAGCTGATTTGTTATTAGAGCTGGGGTCCCAATCTCCACTGCTTATTCAACAAATTGATGTTGGTGTAGAATAGACCCATTAATTCATATTGTTGCCTTCCCCACAGAACGATGTTCAGGATTCATTCCAGTCTGATTCCAAAAGATCTCACACTTGGAGATTCCCACTATTTTCCCCTGAGACTTCTCTACCATTCAGCCAATCTCCCAATAAAGAAGTTTTCCCCCTTATTATTCCCTAAGTTCCTCTTTTCTGATTTCATACTATAATTTACACTTCTCTATTCCACCTTAACTTTATGCTTTGAATTTTATGGTCTTTAAGAACTTAGAGATAGTTATCATTTAATCTTCTTTACTCACTCTTCAGCTAAGTGAAAATGTTCAGTTTTGTAGCTATATATTATTGATGCTTGGCAAGTTGTGATCATAAACCAAAAATCTTAAAAGCTCAGGTCATAGAGATATTATAAAAAGAAATATGTATGTGACTATTATTTTCTTAACTTGAGTTCAAAGAAACATTTACCTAGGGTGTGCTAACCTCTACAAAACAGGCCAAGGAAATTTTCATGATCCAGATTTTCCATAGGTTCAGAACATTATTGCATTTATACCCCATCCTCCTCCCTAAGGAAATTCATGTTGCCACATTCTCTTCTTTTCCAGTAAACTATAAGCTCCTTGAGGACCAGAGCATTGTTTTTTTTTTTTTGTTTTGTTTTGTTTTTTTTTTGCCGGGAGAGGAAGAGGGATCAGGCATAGTGTCTTACACACAGTTAATACCTAATAAATGCTTATTGATTAATGATTGAAATCTTGAAGGTTTTGAACCACTGCTCTAGGATGCCACTACTTCTTATGAGCTAGTTACTGAATTCATGAGAGCCAGAGAACAAGAATTTAAATAAGATAAAAGATGAGCAAGAGTGATTTATGAGGTGTGTGGGAGGGAGAGATGAATATTTATACAACCCTATCTCTTGGTTGCCTAGTTAAAAAGCAGTAGTTTGACTGAAAAAAGGACCTCAGTATTCAGTACCTTGTTTTACCAAGTGATCTTCAGGATCTTTCTAAGACAATCCAAATGGAAATTATTCAATTTCCCAGCTTGGTACTGGTAGACTGCCAAGATTTCACAGACATGCAATGATTAAGTCAACACAATAGTTCAGGAGACCTTCATTTTGGTAAACAACCTAATAACTTTCCTGTACCATACTTGCTTGCAGAACCTCTCAAAGACTGAACTTGTTTTGACAATACACATTTTTGTTTAAGTAAACATACCTAAAAAGAATACAGAAAAAGTAAAAGAATGAAATGCCAAACATTCATATTCCACTGTGAAGAGTACAACTCCAATTGAATGGCCATGTTGTTTGAATGCCAAATGTATTTTTTGCCCAAAAGACTATTGAACTCACTCAAGGCAAATTTCACACAGAGGTCTAAAGAAATGATATAAGGGTGTCAAAGTCTCTCCAAAGAACTTTGGAATTGTAATACATAAGAGACACTGGCATAGGATCAGCCAGCATGGAATGCCTATATCAAAGAAGGTTCTGGGTTCTATAAGCAAAGCAGAATTACAGTAGCTCAGAAGAAACATGAGATATACAAATTGGAAGACATCTCTATCCCAAATATTCAAACAAATTATTTGTACCAAACTTGTAATAGACCTTTTTGAGCACTTGATTATCTCATCAACCACAATTGGATACAGTGTACTTTGACTCTGACATTGTGACATTCTGATGTCAATTTGATCCTGAACATGAAGGACACTGTACAAGAGCAATAGAGATTAACATGTTTTTCAGAATTGAGTGTCTGATGACTTTGAAATGGAATTAAAAGGGATAAATCCAGATAGATTTGCAATATTGGACCAAATATGCAGTGGAGGGGAGACTAAACAAGAAAATAAGACAAAGTTTGTTGAGACTAAGTATAATTGGAAGGCAAGGACGTAATTCTCAAGGTAGATGTAAAAAGGGATATCAGTCCTGGAAGAAAGGACAGAAATTTCATTGAGAAAAATGTCAAAGTTAATTCAAAATCATGGGTGTCTACCTGGGCAGGTAGATGATTGGAATCCAAGTAGCAGATGCTGTTAGTGTCAGGAAGGACTAGCAGCAGATATCAGAAATCCAGTCACAGAGAGTCTAAGGTCCAAGGAAACATAAATCTATTCCCTGGAGGAACTTATGCATGCCTCAGCAGCTGCAGACAGAACAGCTACTTTTTCTCTGCTACAATCCTTCCACCTCACTCTCTAGGGATGCCTAAACCCAAGTTGAAATCCTGTGACCTGGATTATTTACATTTCTATGACATTTATTCATATGACCCTGAGGCATATACTTTTTTCTTAAATAACTGTGTATAGCTAACCGGATTTTTAGACTGTAAAATAAAAGCACCTCAGAGCTTATGAAAAGATCTTAATTGTATAGAATTCACAATATGCTTTTCTCCTCAAAATTCCTGAAAGTGAAGAGTAGTAAGTGGTGCTATCCCCATTTTCAAAAGAAGACTGAAACTTTAGAGGATAAAGTGATTTGACCACAATTATCCAGTTAGTAAGATGCAGAGCTGAGCTTGGAAAGATTTTTCTGACTATAATTCCAGTTATTACATACCATTTTGCTTTCAAATAATACAATGGATAAAACAACTATGTGTTTCTATTATCTTTTGTTATTATTGCTGTTTCTCTTCAGAATTTTTTTAGAAATATATTTCTTTTAAATCCTTGTTTTTATCTTGCTAACTCAATGATATGGATATGATTTTAAGCAAGTAAGGCTAATTGAGAGGAATGGAAGTGGTACTAGGAAATACAGGCAGGACTAATATCAATGGTACCTAGTACATCGTAGGCACTTCTGCCTTATTGACTACACTAAACCCTTTGTCTTGATCTTAAACAAATTTGAGCAGGCCTCAAAGATACAGAAATACTAGATCATCTTTTTTTGTCTTCTGCGGAACCTATATGAGAATCAAGAAGCAATAGTGAAAACCAAATTTAGATAAACCGACAGGTCTAAGTTTGGGAAAGGAGTACAATAAAACTTTATAATGCCAAATTATTTATTGAAATGAAAGTTAGAGTACATCATGTTAAATGACAGGCAGGACAAATTAAAAGCCAGAATTAAGATTGCCAGGAGAAATATCAGTAATCTCAAATAGAGAGACAATATCATTCTATTGGTAGAAAGAGAAGAATTAAGATACTTCTTGGTGAGAGTGAAAAAAGAGAGTATAAAAGCTGACTTGAAGCTTAACATCCAAAAAGCCCAAAATTTTAGCAACTGGTGCCATCACTTCCTGGCAAATATAGGGAAAAGTAGTGTAGATAGTGACAAATTTTATATTCCTGGGCTCAAAGATCATCATAGACAATAAGTGTAACTAATAAATTAAAAGACTCCTGTTTTGTGGAAGAAACATCATTGGCAAATCTAGACAGCATATTAAAAGCAGAGATCTCACTTTGCTGAGAATGATTCACATAATCAAAGCTATGGTTTTCTGAGTAGTAATGTATATCTATTACAGTTGGACTATAAGGAAAGCTGAACACCACAGAATCAAGTCTTTAGAATTGTACTGCTGGAGAAGACTTTTGAGAGTCCCTTGGAAATCAGGGAGATCAAATTAAAGAAATCAATTCAGACCATTCTTTTTTCCTTAATTACATGCAAAAACAATTACTTTTTTCTTTACATCTTTTTTAAATTTTAACTTATATTTTTTATTTATTTGCACATTACTAAAATAGTCATTTTAACAGTAAACATAATCTCCCCTCCCCCCCACAAAACTAATTTAAAAAAATCTTACAAGCAATAAAGTGAAAGAAAGAGGAAAAAAATCTGCTTCAGTCTGTGTTCATATACCATCAGCTCTGTTTTTGGGGTGGATTGCATTCTTTATCATATGTCCATCTGAGAAGTTAATTCCTTATTTTTTCACAGTTGTTGCTGATTGTAATTCCCTCCATCCATTGCTCCCCACTACCATTTAATATATTTCCTGTCTCCTTTCACTCAGTCCCTCTTCAAAAGTGTGCTGTGGGATAGCCAAGTGGCACAGTGGACAGAGCACTGGCCCTGGGACTAGTAAGCCCCAAGTCTACATACCAACCTAGAGATCCAACCACCACCTAGCCCCAGGGTCCTGGATAGGCTACCCAATCCTATCACCTTGCAAAAAGTTAAAAAAGAAAATGTGTTATTTATTTAAGGCAATGGGGTTAAGTGACTTGCCCAAGGTCACACAGCTAGGCAATTATTAAATGTTTGAGACCGAATTTGAACTCAGGTTCTCCTGACTTCAGGGCCAGTGCTTTATCCACAGTGCCACCTAGATGCCCCTAGAAATTCTTTAAAGATGAAGTCATGGCTCTTTTTCTGATCATGACTTTCAGGTAACCTAATCATTTTTAAATTGTCTTTTCTGGATCTATTTTCCTGACCAGTTGCTTTTTCAATGAGATATTTCACATTTTCTTCTAGCTTTTTTATTCTTTTGGAATAGTTTTATTGTTTCTTGATTCCTTGCAAAGCCATCAGCTTCCTTTAGCTACATTCTACATCTGAAGGAATTGTCTTCTTCGGAGAGCTTTCTTTTCCATCTGGCCAAACTCCTTTTCTATCTGGCCATCTCCTTTTACATCTGACCAATTCTGCTTTTTAAGGTATTCTTCTCCTCATTAACTTTTTGGACTGCTTTTTCCATTTGACCTAAACTAGTTTTTAACATGTTGTTTTCTTCAGCATTTTTGGGGGATCTCTTTGACTAAGATACTGATTTTGTTTTCATGTTTTCCTGCATCTCTTTCATTTCTCTTCCCAATTTTTTCCTCTACTTCACTTCCTTTATTTTCCAAAAACGTTTTTGAGCTCATCATAGCCTGAGTCCAACTCCTATTTTTCTTGGAGGCTTTAGATTCAGAAGCTTGGACTTTGTCATCTTCTGAGTATGGGTTTTGATCCTTAATGGAACCAAAGTAATTGTATATGATCGGTTCCTTTTTTCCTTTTTCCTTCTTTCCCCTGTGTGTACTCTAGTTGGGGGATGCTTCCCAAGCTTTTGAGTTGTTTTTGGGATACCCCCCAGAAGGACCTCAGTTTCCTCAAAGTATTATAACAGGCTCTGACTACATTTCTGGGTCTGTGCTTTGGTTTGTGAATGATCACAAGCACACCCCTCAACCCTGGAGCTTTGAGGAAGGTTCCTACTCCACTATGATGGTATGGTGGCCAAGACTATGACCAGGGTCTGGACAGAGCACAAGAGTCCTGTCCCAGGGACAAAAGAAAGACCTCAACAGTCTCCCCCTACCTCCTTATGTTTTGTGGACCACTGCTCTGGAAGCAGTGCTAGGTGGTTCCCTGTTGGGTGGCTCCATAGGCCTACTTCTGTTTCCTGGGATCTGGGCTGTGCTGATAGTCGTAGTTGCATTGAGGAGCAAACTGTCCTGGGCTTTGTGCTCACTCTGGCAGAATTTCCTCTGCTTATCTTCCAAGTTGTGCTTGGTGTTCTCTGGGCTGGCAGGTCAAGAAACTGCTTCTGCTGCCAGAAGCTGGTGCTCCCAGTGACTCAGGGGCTCTACAGACTATTTCCAGGAGGTTAGAGTTCCTTTGCTCCCACCTGGTGATACTAGCTTTGCTGTCACCCCACTTGGTGTAACAGTGTCTTCCCAGGATCTTATAGGTTTCTTTGGACTAGAGAGATGCGTCACTAGATCTTTCTGTGAGTTCCATCTCTTGAAAATTTAGATAGAGCCATAAGTTTAAGGTTTTTTGAAATATTTTGGAGAGAGTTCCTGGGGAAGCTTATCCGCATATCACCATCTTGTCTCTGTCCCCAGATTATTCTTTTGAAGGACAAATAACCGAAACTGAAACTTAAGGATTTTGGCCACATAATGAGATATAAAAACTCTTTGGAAAAGGCTCCAAGATTCAAGATAAAAGAAAGGGATGGAAGATAGATAGTGTCATGGAAACAAAAAGCATGAGCTTTGACAAACTTTGGAAAGTAGTAGAGGATAGAAGGATTTGGCATGCTATGATCCATGATGTTATGGGGAATTGGATGTTCTTGAATGATGGATAACAATGAATGATTAATAAAAAAAGCAGCTGGATGGTGAAGGGAACAGAGGCTGAGCCTAGAGTCAGGAAGATCTAAATTCAAATGCAGTATCAGGTATATATTAATCATGTGGCACTGGGCAAATTATTTAATCTCTAACTGTCTCAGTTTCTTCATCCATAAAATGGTATGATAACACTAATATGACTGTCAGCATCAAATGAGATAGTATTTTGAAGGCACTTTGAAAATAGTAATATGCTACAAAAATGTTAACTATTATTAATAATAACATATTTTTATTAATAAATTTTTATTCAAATGTGTAGAGCAGTCCCTGGTCACTTTCAAGGAGAAAGTGGCTAGTATGGAAGCAATAGCATTGGCTTTATAATAAAACTTGAAAATTGGTTTTGCCTTTGCCATTCACTGAGTGGTATGACTTAGGACAAATCACACACAACATTCAAAGATGTCACAGAGAAGTCAGGCACTGTTTTAAGTTCTCCTGGATTTCTCTCAGAAATAACATGAAACAAGATTTTTCATAGATTTTGGAACCACAGATCCCAGAGAAGAACCAAGAAGAAAATCTACCAACCAGGTCAGTCACATGGGAGCCTGGGTGAGCCTGGGTTGGAGAGAAGAGACCCAGTGCAGGGGCAGAGGGGTGAGGACAGGGGAACAGCAGCAGAAACATTTGCTGTGTGCATGACAGGTGAGAGAGCTGCAGAGAAGCAGCCCAGAAATCTATACAGTCAGCTTGGCTGATCTGGAAGACCTGGACTGTGAGCTCCCATGTTTTCAGCTGAGGCTCCATATTTATAGCTGAGTTCCCCCCATCCCTGTGGGAGAACTAGACTTTCTCCAAAACAAACACCCTCCCCATGGTATTTGCACCTTGCCATGAGGCTCAGGTGTAGGAAGCAGATCTCACCTAGAGCTAATAGAGGAATAAGTAGATTAACTATATAGCCCCAGCACCCAGCCCATGTTGTTCAAGGACAGTTAAGATCCTGCCAAGCCCCCACCCTCAAAGTCTAAATAGTGGGCCATTAATAAACAACACAGCCAATCCAGACAAAGCTTCTGGTTTCCCCTATAGGTTGATCCACTGAATAACCCCTTGAAGTGGGCAAGGCCTTTAGGGATCTCAATACCCAAAGTCTGTGAACCAACCCCTCTACCAGCACAAGGCCTGAGGAAAAGGACCCAAAATGATGAAAGTCCAGGGTAAAGGCAGTGGGGGGTCCATTGAATGTTACCTTGAAGTCAAGAATCCTAACTCAGAGAGTACTGGAGCCTCAGAGGAGAACATGAATTGGTATCAAGACCAAAAAGACTTCTTAGAAGAGATCAGAAAGGACTTCAAAATCAAATAGAAAAGTTAGGAAAAGAAATGCAAGAGAAAATTAACATCTAACAATAAGTAAAAAAATCCTTTGAGAATATAATTGGACAAGTGCAAAAAGAAAATAATTCTCTCAAAAACACAATAGAGCAAATGGAAAAATAGAATTGACCTATTGAAAAAGGAGATGAAAAAAGGTAAAGGAAGAAAACTCTTCTCTAAAAAAATAGATTGGAATCTGTGGAAACTAATGACTTCATGAAACTCCAAGAATCTGTTAGACAAAAATCAAGAAAATGAAAAAAATAGAAGAAAGTGTATGGCAAAACAACAGGCCTGGGAAAAAGATCCAAGAGAAACAATTCAAGAATCATAGGACTTCCTGAACACCTTGAAGAGGCCAAACAGTTTGGATTCTATACTTCAGCATATAATGATGGAAAATTGTCCTGATATCCTGGAAACAGAGGGAAAAATAGTCATTGGAAGAGTGCATTGATCCCCTCCTGAAGGGGATCCCCAAATGAAAACACTGAGGAATATTGTGGCCAAACTCTAGAACTATCAGATCAAGGTGCTGCAGCAAGTGCCAGTAAGCACCAGGTGCAAATGGCCAAAAAAACCCAATTTAAATATCAAGGATCTACAATTGGGATTACATAGGACCTAGCTGAATCAACATTAAGGGATCAAGGGTCTGGAATATAATATTCCAAAGAGCAAGGGAGCTTGGAATACAGCCAAGAATTCACTATTCAGCAAAACTGAGCCTTCTCTTCCAAGGAAAAAGATAGACATTTAATAAAATAGGAGACTTTCAACTTTTCCTGATGAAAAGAACAGGAAATAAATAGAAAATTTGGTCTTCAAACAGGAGACTCAAGAGATACATGAAAAGGTAAAAAAGGGGAAAAGGGGAAAAAAAACTGTTATTCAATAAGATGAAACTCGCCCGGGAATTTCCTCACCTAGGGGTAAGATTCTCATAATTCTTGAGAATTGCTACTCTATTAGAAGCAATATACTTAGCCAGAAGTAATGGACACACATGACTTGTCTGTGACTCTGATGGAATGATTAAAAATAACATCTCCTTAAAAAGTGGGGGACATTAAAGATACAGGAGGAAGGAGGAGATTGAAGGGGTTAAGTTACATTATATGAACAGTTGCAAGGAACCTATTGCAAAGGAAAGGAAGAAGGGAGGAAGTGAGAACCACCACACTCTTAGTCCTATCAAATTTAGATCAAAGAGGGATTAATACACA
Organism: Macrotis lagotis; assembly: GCF_037893015.1. NCBI lineage: Eukaryota > Metazoa > Chordata > Mammalia > Peramelemorphia > Peramelidae > Macrotis > Macrotis lagotis. The sequence continues at coordinate 752,787,416 of NC_133658.1, forward strand.
CAAACTCAATTGAGTTTAGAAACTTATCTTACCTTTTAAATATTAAGAAGGGAAAGGGGGAAGCAGAGAGGAAAAAAGGAACTGACAGAAGGAGGGAAAAGAAGAAGAAGAGGCAAAGGAATAAAAGGAAAGAAAGGGGAGGGTGTTGGAGAGAAGGGGGCAAATTCACTGAAGGAGGTGGTAATCAAAATACTGGAAAATAGGGATAAGGGAAAAAGGGAAAATTACAAATGGAGGGCAGATAGCATGGAAGGTAGTAAGGAGTAATTATAACTTTGAATGTGAATGGGATGAACTCTTCCATAAAACAGAAATGGATAGCAATGTGGATTAAAAAACAAACAGAATCCTACAATATGCTGCTTACAAGAAACACATTTAAAGCAGAGAGAAGTATAAAATGCTTGAGCAAAATATATTATGCCTCAGCTGAAGTGAAAAAGGAAGGGGAAGCAATCCTTATCTCAGATAAAGCAGCTGCAAAAATAGAAGTTATTAAAAGAGATATGGAAGGAAACTATATCCTCCTAAAAGGTACCTAAAAGACTATCAAGCAATTTCAAAACTAAACATGTATGCACCAAGTGACATAGGATCCAAATTCTTAGAGGAGAAGCTGAATGAGTTACAGGAAGACATAGGCAGCAAAACTCTACTGGTGGGAGACTTCAATCTCCTTCTCTCAAAATTAGATAAATCTAACCATAAAATAAACAAGAAGGAAGTTAAGGAGGTAAATAGAATGTTAGAAAACTTAGGCATGACAAACCTTTGGAGAAAACTGAATGGGGACAAAAAGGAATATATCTTTTTTTCTGCACTATATGGCATCTATACAAAAACTGACCATGTACTAGGGCATAAAAACCTCAAATTCAAATTCAGAAAGTTAGAAGTATTGAATGTATCCTTTTCTGACCATGTTGCAATAAAAATCACTTTCAATAATGGGCCATGGAGAGATAAACATAAATCTAATTGGAAACTAAATAACTTCATTTTAAAAATGAGTGGATCAAGCAGCAAATTATAGAAAGAATTAGTGATTTCATCCACGACAGTGACAATAACAAGAAAACATACCAAAATGTATGGCATTAGGGGATATATTATATCTCTTAATGCTTACATGAATAAAATAGAAAAAATGGAACTCCATGAGCATGCAATTAAAAAAGCTAGAGAATGAATGAATTAAAAACCACTAATTAAATACCGATTAGAAATTCTAAAAATTAGAGGAGAAATTAATAAAATCAAAAGTAAAAAAGCTATTGAATTACTAAATAAATGAACAAAATGAATTAATTACTAAATATTTAATTAATTAATAAGAATAATTTACAAAAACCAATTAAATAGATAAACCTTTTGTTAATTTGATTAAAAAACAAAAGAAGAAAACCAAATTACTGGTATCAAAATGAAAACATTAACTCATTAGCAATGTGAATGAAATTAAATAATAACTTGGAAATATTTTGCCCATTTGTATCCCAATAAATTTGATAATCTAAGTTAAATGGATGAATATTTGAAAAAGTATAAATTTCCCAGGTTAAATGAAGAGGAAATTAAGTACCTAAATAACCCTATTTCATAAAAAAACTTCAATAAGCCATCAATGAACCTTCTAAGAAAAGAAATCTCCAGATGGATTCACAAGTGAGTTCTTTCAAATATTCAAGGAACCATTGTTTACAATTCTATATAAACTATTTGGAAAAATAGATGATGATGAAACTCTGCCTACCTCCTTCTATGACACCAATATGGTGCTGATACTTAAACTAGGAAGAGTCAAAACAGAAGAAAAAGAATAGACCAATTTCCCTAATGAATATGGATGCAAAAAAAGTGCTTTTGCACAAACAAAACCACTGATCAAAAAGAAATATGGTAAATTGGGACGCAATTTTTACAATTAGGATTTTGGAAAAAGGACTCATTTCTAAAATATAATGAGAAGTGAGTCAAATTTATAAAAAAAACAAGCCATTCCCCAATTGATAAATGGTCAAAGGGTATGCAAAGGTAATTTTCAGCTGAGTCAATTAAAGCTATCTATAGTCATATGAAAAATTAAAGCATCTCTGTGGTACCACCTCAGAGACCTTTCAAATTGTCCACTATGAACAGAAAGGATAATGATCATTCTTGGAGGGGATGGGGAAATCTGGGACACTGATGTATTGTTGGTGGAGCTGTGAACTCATCCAACCTTTTAGGAGAGCAATTTGGAATTTCTCACAAAGGGCAGTAAAAATGTTCATACCCTTTGGTCTAGAAATACTACTACTGGGTCTGTTGCCTGAAGAGATTATGAAAAAGAGTAAAAACATCACTTTTATAAAAATATTTATAGCAGCTCTTTTTGTAGTAGCAGAGAATTTGAAATTAAGTAAATGTCCTTCAATGCCCATCAATTGGGGTATATGTAACAAATTTTGGTACATGTTTGTGATGGAACACTATTGTTCTATTAGGAATCAAGAGGGATGGGATTTCAGAAAAAACCTGGAAAAATTTGCATGAATTGATGCTGAGTGTGATGAGCAGAACCAGAAGAACATTATACACCCTAACAGCAACATGGTGTGATGATCAACCTTGATGGACTTGCTCACTCCCTCAGTACAATAATCAGGGACAACTTTAGATCTGTGATAGAGAATACCATCTATATCCAGAGAAAGAATTGTAGAGTTTAAATGATGAACAAAGATTATCACCTTCAATTTTTAAAAAAATGTAGTCTTATGTTTTACATAATTTTGCTATCTCTAATGTTTTCTTTCTTCCTTAAGGATTTTTTTTCTCTCAACACATTCAGTTTTGTTCAATCCATATCATGGAAACCAATGTAAAGACTATCAGATTGCCTTCTGTTGGGGGGGGGGGAGGGAGGGAAGGGAAGGAGGGGGGGAAAATTGTATAATTCAAAACCTTGCAAAGAAAATTATTGGTAGAAACTACTATTGTATATAATTGAAAAACAAAATATTTATATTAATAAAATAATCACACAACTTTCCTGGAGTAATAGACTTTTTCATCTGTGAAATGAGGATAAAATTAACTTTAAGAAAGTTAATCAAATGAATTCATGTACATAAAATGTTTAATCAATAATTGTTTATATGGATTAGAACATATAGTATATATAGCAAAATCATGAAAGATATTGAAACTGAAAGAGATTTTCCAATTATATGAGCTCTCATTCTCTAAAGAGATAAAAGTTTGAGCACCATGTCTAGTGGAACATTAGCATATTCCCTTCAGAAAAGTAAGCCTAAATCAAGTGTTAGTAAGTGAAGTCAATCTATTTGTAGCAAAATCATGCATCAGGTCAAAGACAGAGAAGAGGTTTAAACCCTGAACATGTACCTCCCCTTTCTTTAGTTGACCATTAGGTCACCAAAACAAGTTAGACAATTGTACCATAGTGCAGAGCAGTCATAGACTAAGTCCCATCTTCATGCTTCACTTGGCTTAAGTTCTTACAATGACAGTATACCATATATAAAACAGACTTTCTTTAATTCAGAGCATCTGGAAATGGGCCTTTCTGTATAAGAACAACTGAGAGAAGAGGGGCAGTGGCTCATTAGTGGCATGTATACACATATACACTCTCAGCAGCTGGCCTCAAGAAAAGGACTTCTAACAGATGTGGGAAATGCTCTATGACAAGTTTCTGTTCATTCACAAAGCTGTTTTTCATAGGGCTTGAGAGGGGAGAAATGATAGAAATTAGAAAATCATCTGCTGATGCTGATTGCTTGGACAAATATGACAAAATCTCATAATCCATTAACATTTTGGAGCAGAGGTCAGAAAGGCAAGAAATGGCGATAAAAAAGAAAGGATGACTAGAGTAGACAGAGCTGTCACCCTCCACTTGTCATTGAGCAAGAAAGATAAAAATTCTTAAAGAAGTGGAGAGATGTTTATCTCTTCTGATCTCACAAAATCATGGAGTCTCAAGTTGGAAAAAGAGGATATTAAAGTTGTAAGGGAACTTAGAGGTCATATAACTGAATAAGACTTTCCCCTACAACGTTATTTATAGGTGGTGCTATCAAGATTCCATTTAAGAGATCTGCAGTCATGGCAAACAATCATTCTCCTATGTCTAGGTTCTCACTTTGTAAATCCCATTCTTGGAAACCTTGAGTTTTCCTGATTATCTCTAATATAAAAGACAAACTTTTCAAACTTTTCAATTTATATCCATGACATTCTAGTTCTAATCCACCCTTCAAATCTTGTTTTGCATTACTCTCCTTTCCATGTTCTACATTCAAATTAATCCAATTCAACTTAAGTCAATGAGCATTTGTTTAAGGACCTATGATATGCCAAGCATTTTGGTGAGTCTTTGCCCTTAAGGAACTTATATTCTCCTGGGAGAAGGAAGGGCAACATGTACTCAGATAAATTAGTACAAATAGATAATTGAATTATATTTTTTCAGTTCAATAACTGTTTATTATACATCTACTGTGTGACAGGCACTGCGCTAAACATTGGGAATAGCAGAGACAAAAGACAATGTGTGTCATCTAGGAGCTTACAATCTAATAAGGGAAAAAATACGAAAACAAATACATACTTTTATGTGTGTGTGTGTGTGTGTGTGTGTGTGTGTGTGTGTGTGTGTGTGTGTGTGTGGATGCTGAGGTGCTACTTTAGCAGTGAGGCTTCTCCTGGTCACTCATTTGGAAGTGATTTTTTTTTCCTCTTCAGATTCATTTATCTAATTTCCTGTACCAAACAATTTTAATGACAGTTGCTCTATAAAGTAATTATAGATCTGCCTGGCCAGAGCCCCCTCCTTAGCATTTTTTCATTAATTCCCTTGATATTCTTGATACTTTTTCCTCCCCATGAATTTTGTTGCTATTTTTTCTAGGTATATAAAATAATGTTTTGACCATTTGATTAGTATGGCACTGAATAAGTAATATAATTTATGTAGAAGTGCCATTTTTGCCTCATATTAGCTCTGCCTACCCATGAACAATCGATATTTTTTCAATTATTTTGATCTGATTTTATTTGTGTAAAAATATTTTGGAATTGTGCTTATAAAGTTTCTGGGTTTGTCTTGGCAGGTAGATTTCCAATAATTTTATTTTATCTACAATTACTTTAAATGGAATTTTGCTTTCTATCTCTTGTTGTTATGTTTTGTTACTAAAATATGAAAATGCTAATGATTCATATGTGTTTATATTATATCCTACAACTTTGCTGAAGTTGTTAATTGCTTTAATTATTTTAGATGATTTTTTGGGATTATTTAAGTGTAACACCATATCATCTGCCAAGAGTGAGAGTTTTGTTTCCTCATTGGTTATTCTAATTCCGTTAATTTCTTTTTCTTCTCTTATTGCTAATGCTGACATTTCTAATACATTATTGAATTATAGGGGTGATAATAGACATCCTGTTTTACCACTGATATTGTTGGGAATGCTTTTTCCCATCACATATAATGATTGCTGGTTGTTTTAGATAAATATTGCTAGTCAATTTAGGAAAAACTTGGGGGCAGCTAGGTGGTGCAGTGGATAAAGCACCGGCCTTGGAGTCAGGAGTACCTGGGTTCAAATGTGGTCTCAGACACTTAATAATTACCTAGCTTACCTAAGTAAGCCACTTAACGCCATTTGCCTTGCAAAAAATTTTAGGAAAAACTTCATTTATTCCAATAGTATCTTTTAATAAGAATGAGTGCTTTATTTAATCAAAAGGTTTTGGGGCATTTATTGAAATAATCATATGATTTCTGTATTTTGTTATGGATATGGTAAATTATGCTAATTGTTTTTCAAATATTGAACCAACTATACATTTCAGGAATAAATCTTATCTGATCATAATATATTATTCTAATGATCATTTGTCATAATATCTTTGCCAATATTTTATTTGCCTGCATCTCACAAGTTTTGATATTTGTCTCATCATCATTATCATGGAGGAAGTTATTTATTATTTCTATGATTTGTTGTTTGAATCTTTCATTCCTTTAAATTAGGTTATTCACTTTTTTTTACTTTGACTGAAGCTTAATACATTCTAATCCAGCCTTTTCCTGTTATAATGTGAATATCCACTGCTTCAAATAGCTTTCTTGCAAGCAACATATTGCAGGACCCTAGTTTTTATTCTACTTTGATATCAACTTTATTGAATGGGAGAGTTCAAAAGTTATAAATATCATCTGCTCATGTAGGTATATTGCCAGTAAACTGGCAATAATAATCATTATTCTTAGTAAATAACATTTTTTCTTTTCTCTTGTTCCCTTTTGATGTCTCTTGAGTCTCATGCTTGAAGACAGAATTTTCTGTTTAGTTTTGGTATTTTCATCAGAAAACTTGAATGTCATTTATTTTGTTAAATGTCTGTTTTTTTTTCCCTGAAAGAATATGCTCAATTTTGCTGGATAGTTTATTCATGGTTGTAATCGAAGCTCTTTTACCCTCCAGAATATCTTATTCCAGACTTTTCAATCTTTTAATATTGATACTACCAAGCCCTGCATAATCCCAACTGGTATTTGAATTGCTTCTTTTTGGCTGCCTGCAGTGACTTTTCCTTGCTTTAATTATTCTGGAATTTGGCTATGATATTCCTGGGCATTTTCATCTTGGGATCCTTATCAGGAGGTGATTTATGAATTTTTAATGATTATTTTCTCCTCTGATTCTAGGATATCAGGGTAGTTTTTTCTTTTTGATGATTTCTTGAAAGATGTTGTCCAGTTTCCTTTTTTGAGCATGGTTTTCAGGTAATCCAATAGTTTTTTTAATAGGTTTTTTGCAAGGCAAATGGGGTTAAGAGGCTTGCCTGAGGCCACACAACTAGGTAATTATTAAGTGTCTGAGGTAGGATTTGAACTCAGGTACTCCTGACTTCAGGGCTGTTGCTCTATCCACTTCGCCACCTAGCCCTTGCCAAAGTTCTTAAATTATCTATCTCCTGGATCTATTTTCCAGATCAGTTGTTTTCCCACTGAAGTATTTTGCATTTTCTTCTGTTTTTTTCACTGATTCTTTATGTCTCACAAAATGATTACCTTCCACTTGCCCTATTCTATTTTTCAAGGAATTATTTTCTTCAATTAGCTTTTGGCACGTCCTTTTTCATCTGACCAATTCTACTTTTAAAGTAGTTTCCTTTGTCCATTTAAAGTAGTTGTTTTCTATGGTCAATTTTTGTACTTCCTTTTGCAAGCTGTTGAAGTTCTCTCACATTTCTTTTCCCAATTTTTCTGCTTGATTTTTAAAATACTTTTTGAGCTTTTCTCAGAGGTCATCCGGTGGTGGAGACCAATACACAATCCTCTTTGGGACCTCATATATAGTATTTTTTCTGCCATCCTCTTCTGAGACGGTGTTGTGATCTTCCTTATCTTCATAGTAGCTTTCTATTGTCCAGATTTTCTCTGATATTTCTGACTCATTTTAAGCTCTGCTCCTGGACCACAGTTGTCCAAAGCTTCTTGTGTCAGGATAGGAACCATTTTACAGTCCTTCCAGGTTGGGAACAATAGAAGCTTGCTCAGTGAACTGGGATCATCCAGCTCAGTTATTCTGACTTCACAGAGATCTGGGTCTCCCCCTCTGCCATCTGCACCTCTATTGGAATCCTCTCAGCTGATCTGGTCTGCCATTGGCCTGCTGAATTGGAATCCAGAGGACTCTGTCACAAATCTCTGCTATGGCTAAGAGGCTCCAGCTCAGTCTTCCTCACCCACTAGTGCTGCTCTCTGCTCCCTGCTCCAGATCATGCTCCCCCTCCACTCTAGTAAGCCAGATGGTGTGGGGAAAATGTTCTACTCTGTCCTTTTGTGAGTTCTGTTACTTTGGAATCTATTTAGAAGCTCAATTAACATTGTTTCAAAAGAGCAAAAAAAAATTGTTTCAGAGGGAAGTGACGGAGAGCTTAGAAAGTTTCTGACTTCTTTCTGCCATCTTGACTCCACCTGATTGTTGAATTTGTAGTGTGGACGTTTACAACTCAAAATCAGCAAATTCTACAAACCAAGACTTGATTTATTGTTTCACTGACTGTCTAGACTAACAAAAGTTATGGAAAAAATGCTAATGACCATTCAACTTGAGTCTGTCATGTTTTCAGAGAACTGGGAAAGGAATAACTATTTATAAATCACCTATGTTCCTTATACTCCACTAAGTGCTTTACAAATTTTATCTCATTTGATTCTCACAAAATCCTACAACTTACATGCTATTTTAGTTTTCATTTTATAGATGAAGAAACTGAGGCAGACAGAGGTTAAGTGACTTGCTGAGGGTCACAGAATTACTAAGTATTTGAGGCCGAATTTGAATTCATGTCTTCCCGATTCTAGGTTCAGGTCTCAATTCACTACAGCATCTAGCTGCCTCAAACTGTTGATTTAACATTATCTAGCACATTACCCTCTTGCCCAGTGATGCTTAACAAATATTTGATGGGTTTAAGTCACTCTTGCCCACTGTCTTACACCTCCCCAGTGAATTCTACTTTTTTAACTTCTCTAAAACATTAGTTTTTAAAACCTGTCTCCCATCTTGGAACATAAATCTGTCTTTCTACAACTTCTCCCTTTGCTCCTATTTCTAGCCTCTGAGACCAAGTAGAACATGTTTAATCCCTCATTTACACACATCTTGTCAAATACTTGAAGGCATTTACTATATGCTCTTGTCCCTTTTCTTCTCCTTCTCTTATGTAATCTCCACTTCTGTTAATAAATTACTTTGAGGCCTGGCTATCCTTCTTTATGCAGTCTCCACTTTGTCAATAAAGAAGATGTCATCCATTAAACACAACATTCCAAATGGGTTCTGACCAGGTCTGATCACTTCCTTGGTTGGGACTATCACTTCCCTCACTCAGGAGAATAAGTCCCTCTTAATATGGATAGGGAATCCTTAGCTTTTTTAACTACCATATTATGCCATAGATTTGTATGGAACTTAAAGGTAACTATATTCATATCTTTTTTCCTAATGAATCACTCTTTTCTAGGCATATTGCTCCTTATTTATGAGTTTTTTCTTAAACCCAAGTGATGGACTCTACACTTATTTCCATTAAATTTTATTTTGTTTGATTCATCCAAAATTTTAATCATTTGGGTTCTCTTTAGATCCTGATATGTTCATTTATTCCTCCTTATTTTTGATCTTCTGAAAATGTAATGAGCATAGTAAATATAATTCCAAATTACTGTAAAAAAATACAAGAGTCATGTGCCAAGAATATGTCTCTGTTAAGCTGCAACAGGGAACCAAGTTCATGTAATTTTGTCTTTGGATCTGTATATTCATTTAGTTGCAAATCCCTCTCCAAATTTCAAGTTTTATTTGAAGAGAATAGCTAACAGTTCAAAGAAGAGAATAAACAAAGAGAAGGGGAGAAGAAAAGGGGGGAGGAAGAGAGGAAGGAAGAAACAAAGAGGAAGAAAGGAAGAAAGGAAGGAAGATAGCTAGCTAGCTAGCTTGTTAACTAGCTAGATAGGATATTAAACTTTTATTATATGTCAAGCACTGTCGTAAGTGCTAGAAATGAAAATATAAGAAACCAAGATTAAAAACTTCTCTGCTTACATTCTAATGGGGAAGACAACAAACACCTAAAAGGGAGCTGAAAAAGGTAGAAGCATGAGTGAGAAAAAATAAGTTGAACTAAGAGTTAAGTGAAAATGACTATGACTCCTTATCAGTCATTCAGTCAATAAGCATTTATTAAGCATCTTTTATGAATCAAGCACTTTACTGAGCATTGGAAATGCTGATTTTAGCTGGTAAATCACTAGTTTAATAAACATGACTGCTATCAAAAATGGCTCCATCCAGTAATAGAAAAATGAAGAGAAAAGGCAATGTTTTCTCTAAAGTGAGACTGGAGAGTTAATCAAGTAGTGAATGAAATAATCTTATAGCATGACAAAGTTTAAAGTGAATTTTTCTGTTCTGTCTTTTCATTGTCATATTCTTTGTGACTCCATTTGTGGTTATCTTGGCAAAGATACTAGAGTGGTTTCCCATTTCCCTCTCCATATTATTTTATAAATTGTGAATCTGAGGCAAAAAAGGGCAAATGACTTGCCCAGAGTCACACAGTTAATAAGAATCTGAGATCAGATTTTAATTCATGTCTTCCTGATTCTAGGACCTGTACTCTACCTACTGTGCCATCTAGCTGTTCCTTTAAATCACATATCTCACAAATTATCTGATGAAGCTATTATAAGAGTTATCATCACCATTATAAAGTAAAGGAAAATGAAGTTCAATAAGGTTAAATGTCTTGCCCATTATCATTTTTCTAATTACTGTCAGAGACAGAATTTGAAACCAAGGTTTGTAATTTTAAATGTGGTATCATTCTCACTGTATTTCTCAGTGGGAGGCACTCCAAACTGAAGTTTGCATTTGTTTTTTAGTTGAAGTTTAGCAGTATCCCATGTACTTGCATAGAAATTTAGAGCTTACAAAGCAGCATTATCCAGGTCTGGATTCTCAGGAAACTGGCACCTTTAGGGATAAGAGGAATAAGGTTGGAACATCATGATAAATGATTTGATAAACATGATAAACAAATGAGTTATAAATCATAGCCCTATTTTCTTACCTTTTGCAGACCTGAGTTTCTTGTCAGTTAGGTGACACAGTGCAGAGAATGTTGGAGTTTAAGTTCAAATCCTGCCACAGATAGTTATCATCTCTATGAAACTGGTCAAGTCACCTAACCTTTCAACCTCAGTTTGCTCATCTGTAAAATGTGGATTAATAATATCTATTTGGTTGTTGTAAGTATCAGATGACATATAAAATTAGAGTACTATAAAATGTTAGCTATTATGTGAAATATGTGTCTGATTACTGACTTGTCCTATGTCTCTGCCTATTCAGTAGCTACTGAGCATAACCTATTTTGAACCAATTAATGATTTAGTATCTATTCTTTTCAAGTTAATTTTGTTTCAGCATCCTATTTCTATTCCTCTTATGTCTTTACTTCCAAAGAAGTTATTTAATCCTTTACTATCATTAGCTAGTGATGGTTCATAACAGCACATTCACAACATATATGTTCATACCTGGCAGACTCTAAGGTCTTTTATTGACCTAAACTGCCAAGTATTCAAACTCTACTATAGAAAGCATGACTCTGATAGTTTGATCACATTTTCAAGTGCCAAATCTATGTTATGGAGGACCTACATAGGACAAGCATTCATGGTAGGGGGTTGGATGCCAGAAAAAGCAATACAAGGACAGCCTGAAGAGCTCTCTTGAGAATTTTGGGATTGATTGTGTGACATGGATGATATAGGCATAATGTTTGTCCTTTATTATTGAAGAAGACCATGATATCAGGAAGGTGATGCCAAGATAAACACATGATTTGGATTTGAGTGAGGGGGTACTGTGATAAGTCATCAGTCTCACTTTCTCCTCCAGAGTCATTTGGGTTCAGGGATCAGATATGGATCAGGACAACTGGAGATGGCCTTGGATGCAAGGTAATCAGTGTTAAGTGACTCAAGGTCACATAGCTAGTAAGTGTTAAGTGTCTCAGGTTGGATTTGAACTCCCATTCTCCTGACTCCAAAACCAGTGCTCTATCCATCCTGTCTAGTATAGGACAACTGAACATGGTATGCCCTCATCAGAGAACTGCCTGTGCAGAATTTAAGTAGCTCAAAGGTAACACCATATGCAAGTGGTTAGAGAATCCTCCCCAATTGCTCATGTGAACTCTTTGTGCCCAACCTATGGTAGAATATCCCAAGTTCATATTTATCTGAGCAGCTACAAATGGACCCACTGCAATATTCTAACATTGTTATTTCCTTTTGTTTCTATTCAAGAACAAAGGACAGCAATCAACCAACCAACATTCACACAATAGCATTTTCTTATGAATCCTCTTATTAAATCTATCTAATGACCTTAATCAGTAGTTAAGTTAAATAAAGTTAAGTTCACATAGCTAAGGAATGGCCTAAAATCACCTAGCTTTTAATCAACAAAGAAATATTTTATCCTTCTGTTGATTCTCAGATACTCATTCAACATACAACAAATATTTATTAAGGTACTACTGTGTTGAGAGCATTAAGAGTATGAACAGAATCAAGAACTCAAGGATGATACTTAGGTTGTTACCTGAGTTTGAATGAAATGTAAAACATAGGATGGACATAGGTTCTGCCCTTAAAGTGCTCAAAATCTACTATATAGACATATATAGAAATATTTTTCTTAATAGTTCAATGAATTATTATCTTGGAATTATCAATATTTCCTCTAGTAAAATAGAGTTGTACTTTACCCTTATGTGCAATGGGTAGCAGAGTGGATAGAGTTCTGGTCCTGGAATCTGGAAGACTGAAGTTCAAATTCAATCTCAGATACTTAGTAACTGCATGACACTGGACAAATTACTTAATTTCTCATTGCCTCGATTTCCTCAACTATAAAATGAGCATTTTAATAGCACCTAATTCACAGTTGATTTGAGGATTAAATGAGATAATATTTATTAAAAGAGTACTTAACCCAGTGACTGTCATATAATAGGTCCTATTTGTTGTTTAATCATTTTAGTCATGTCTTATTTCATGACTTAATTTGGGGTTTTCTTAGCAAAGATACTGGAGTGGTTTGCCATATTCTTCTACAACTCATTTTAGTGCTGGCAAGTATCTAAGACTAGATTTGACCTCAGGTCATTCTAAATCCAGGTAGGGTAGCTCTATCTGTGATTATTCTCTTCTCTTCTCTATTCCTTTTTTTTTTGTCTTTTTTTAGGTTTTTTGCAAGGCAAATGGGGTTAAGTGGCTTGCCCAAGGCCACACGGCTAGGTAATTATTAAGTGTCTGAGACCGGATTTGAACCCAGGTACTCCTGACTCCAGGGCCGGTGCTTTATCCACTACACCACCTAGCTGCCCCTTCCATTCCTTTTTTAAAATCATTTAAGTATTGTCCAAGTTTTCCCATAAATCTTCTTCAAGAAGTCCACTCAAGGGTGGCTAGGTGGCGCAGTGGATAAGAGCACTGGCCTTGGAGTCAGGAGTACCTGAGTTCAAATCCAGCCTCAGACACTTAATAATTACCTAGCCGTGTGGCCTTGGGCAAGCCATTTAACCCCAATGCCTTGAAAAATCTAAAAAAAAAAAGCAAAAAAACAAAAAGAACTCCACTCAATGTGCTAGTAGGGGGATGGGGAAATTTCATCTAGTTTTCTTGATAATGAAGCATGTGAGCTGTCTATAAGGAGATATTTTTACTTTTGATATATTATTAACAAACCTAATTTTCCAGTCCTACATTTTTTTGGATTTCATTGCTTAGATACGATTTCTCCTTGGGTGGCAACATATCTATTATGGTGCCTCTTCATTTTCCTTTGTGTCATCCTTATCTTTCATTCTTTAGAGATTTAGTGTTCCATGACTCACCACTATATAACATTATATAACATCACCAGATGAATATTACTGCTGAAAAGGTGGATTGTTTCAGGAAGATTTAGAATATTAAAGCATTATGATTTCCCCAAAGTAATCCAATCAACTTTCCTCCTCTTTCAAATCTGGGCTAATCTCATTGTCCAAAATATTTGTACAGATGGATGAAATCTATGGGGTGTCCATCCAGCTTACATTCTTCATCCACTTGATTTTTCCTGTGTGGTTAATGTATACTCTTTACAAAGATTATCGAACTCATTTAGGAGCCTGCAATGTTCCAAAACTTGATGCAATCAACACGATGTCATCCATTAACAGGAACATCTGGAGGACCTCTCCACCCATAGGGAATCTCTCTTCTATTTCAACTCTTTGATGACCATCCTCCTTGACAGTAATGAATTTCTGTAGCAAGCATATGTATTCCTGTTTTTTTTTTGATGTGAATAATCAAAGGGTCATTGAATGAAGTTATCTCTCTTGTTAATTTTTTCAAAGAATCATTTGTGATTTCCTAGAATATTCAAAGAGAATATCTTTTGGAGATGTACTTAATGTGGTATTTTTCTAAACTTGTTTTTATAGTCAGAAAACAATTTTATTTTTGTCTTTTATTTTCTATACCTTTCAATAAACTGTGTAACTGTAAGAACATGACAGAGGTATAATGTTTACTCAAATGGGCCTGCTATCTTGTCATAGCTTTATCAATATTGTCTCTTATGTAGATTATTTTTATGAAAATTGCATAGAGTTTGGGAAATAGATACATGGTTTAATAGTTATTAATTCTGTTATTTTTGGTAATGATAATATCTTTAATTTTCCCCCTAGCCCTTGGTTATCACTCTTTCAGAATCAATTAATCAACAATCCAAAAACTCTGTTGTCTCCCTTATGTACCTCCTCATTATGCTTCATTGCTTTGCTCCCATATTTATTTTAATTTTTCTTTGGTGCCAAGAGTCCTTGATGGTCAAAAGGACTTATGTCAAATGCACAAATATGATTGTTCCATGGGTCTTGGTGTTGAAAAGATCATAGGATTCTATATAAAAATTCTATAATACCAGGTTTCCTACTTCTGGGGAAGAGGGAAAAATATTATTCCTTAAGTACCACCTCCCTTTCCCTTATATGGGACTTTTAAGACCCTGAGAAAACTCTATCCTGAGGTCAAACTCTAAACTCTATTCTGATCATACCCTTTCCATCCTGGTGATCCTGAAATCTTAGTTATCATTGTTCAGACTCCTATAGCCTGGTCTCTTATTTGCTCCTTAATTTAATCTTACCCTTTCTCCCAAGTTACTAATGATCAAATTGACAAATTTAATGGCCTTTCTCTCCAGTCTCCAAACTTTATCTTTCTTAACTTCTTTGTAGCTTTGGCATTGTCATTTAGTCTCTTCTAGACATTCTCTTCTCTCTTCTGTGATACTGCTCTTTCCTGCTTATCTTTCTATCTTTGACCATTTATTCAAACTCTTTTTTCTTTTGGATCCTTATCTAGGTCATGCCCATGAATGATAGATGTCTCCTTGGGCTCTGTCCTGAGTTCTTTCCTTCCATATTGTTTCACATGCTCAATAGTCACCATAGATTCAATTATTATTTCAATGTTATTGAGTCTCAAGTTTACTAATCCAGTCTTCTGCTCACTTCTAGACTGTTATCTTCAATTGCCTATTAGAAATCTCCAATTGAATATTCCATAAATATCTCAAATGCAATATATCCAAAACTAAATTCATTCTTTTACTCTACACATTCTCCTCTTATGAATTTCCCTATTGCTGTCAAATGTTTCACTATCCCCCCAGTCATCCAAACTCAGGTAACAACCTAAATATAGTCTGTGAGTTCTTGATTCCTTTCACACTCCCAAATCCAATCTGTTTCTAGGTTAAGTTTACACTCACCATATCTCTTGTATGTATCACCCTTCCTCTTCTGACCACCAGCTTCATCCTTGGACTATTGTAGTATCCTTGATAGTGGTCTCTCTGCTTCAAATTTGTCTTTACCTTGGCCTATACTTTACCCAGGTTTCAAATTAATCTTTTCATGTCACTACAAATTCAAAAAAAAAACATGGCTTCTTAACACGCCATAGTTTAATATAAAATCCTTTGTATGGTATTAAAAGTCCCTTATAAATTTGTTTCCATCTTAAGCAATCACCTTCTTGTGATTCCTCGTGCAAGTTACGATTAATTATCAAGATATTTGAATCCTTGATTTCAGTCATTTTTACTAGCTGTCTCCCTTGACTGGAATGCATTCCTTCCTCATTAAAATTTCCGGGTTTCGGGGGCGCAGTGGATAAAGCACTGGCCCTGGAGTCAAGGAGTACTTGGGTTCAAATCCGGTCTCAGACACTTAATAATTACCTAGAGGTGTGGCCTTGGGCAAGCCACTTAACCCCATTGCCTTGCAAAAAAAAAAAAAAAACTTAAAAAAATATTTCCGGGTTTCTCTTACTTGCTTCAAGTTCTAGATAAAATTCCACCTTCTACAAGAAGCCTTTCCTGTTTCAGTGAATGTTATTGCCTGACCTCAGTCAGATTATCTCTATTGTAGTTGTTTGTACATAATTTCTTTCATGTTGTCTCTCCTCCAAAGACTAGGAACTCTTTGAAGGCAATTGTAGCAATTTACCTGTGCTTAAAACAGATAAATGTTTATTGACTAACATAGGATTGCAGATTTTGAATCTGAAGAGTCCTACTTACTATGCTATCTGAGTAAACATCTTTACTAAAACCTGATTGAGTCTACTGACTGCTAATAAAAGCACACTGGTGAAGGATTGTGAGCTACAGTAGTATGCATAAATATCCATAGAGATACCCTCAGAGCCCAGAGTAACAACTATTGAACAAATTGAGGGGAGGAGTCAACAGTGAATGTTATAGATGGATTTGGGGACTTGGACTGCTGTTGGACAATAATTTGGAGACTTCTCTACAGATGTAAGTCTGAAATTCAGAAGAGAGGTCACTGCTGGAAGCAGTCATCTTATAGAGAGAGAAAATGCAAAAAGAGAACTAAGAATAATCCCTTGGGGAAAGCTTACTTTAAGGGCTCAATAAGAGATAATAATAATGAAATAACTAATATTTGTGTATTGCTTTTAGGTTTGCAAAACATTGTGCATATTATTGCATATGATCCTCACAATAATACTGCAAAGTAGGAACAATTACTATTGTCACTATACAGATAGGGAAACGGGAAAAATTGAATTCAGTTCTTGCTGATTCCAAGTTCAGTGTATTATTTACTGTGTCACTTAGAAAAAAGACTATTCAAAATTGAGAGGTGGGTGTGAGGCTTATGGGATGATAAAGCATAGTAACAATAACAAATGCTACAGAAAGATCAAAATGGGTTATTTAAAAAACCTACTGGATTTAATGATTAGGAGGTTATAGAGAGAATTAATTGGTCCTGTATTAAGGAAGATCTGAGTTCAAATTCAGCCTCAAACACTAATTAGCATTATGACTCTGGGCAAGTCACCTACTCTCAACCTGTCTCAGCTCTCAACTGCAAAATAGCCCCTTCTAACAGGTAGTTAGATGACAGTGGATAGATCACAGTCCCTAGAGTCATCAACGCCTCAGTTCAAATGTAGCCTCAGCTATTTATTAATTGTATGCACCAGTCATTTAATCCTAATTATCTCCAAAAAAACCTAAACAATAATAGCTTCTTTCTTCCAGGGTTGTTGTGAGAATCAAATAAAATAATATCTGTAACAAATTACTGTTACATAGTAAACATTTAACAATCGCATATTTCTTTCCTTAAAAGGATAGGTTTCCAAAAGGTTGGGCTGCTAGATTGACACCGTGAAGATAATGTGCCAGATCTGGAGTCAGGATGGTCTCATATCCTTACTGGCTGATTGACCCTGTGCAAGTGACTTAACCCTGTTTGTCTTAGTTTCCTTATATGTAAAAAATTAGTTAGAAAAGGAAATGGCAAACCACTCCAGTATCTTTGTAAAAAAAAAAAACCCAAATAGGATAAAAAAGAGTCAGACATACTGGACAATAACAACCACAAGTTGGAGGGCATGAAACCTGATTGCAAAGAATTGAGTTGAAAGAAATGTTAATGGAGAAATAAACACGTCAGATCTGGACAATATTTTCAAAAAGTACGGCCATGCATAGTTAGAGAGAGTTATGACTGGTGCACTCAAAATGTCTCTTTTATTTAAATTCTTAGAACAGAAAGAAAGAAAACTACTTGTAAGGAAGTGAGAAGGACAAGTTAGTGGAGATGGAAGAACTGAAATTATTGAGAAGAGGGACACCTTGACTATAGTACTTGGGTGATGTCTCAGGGTAGGAAGAATATAAGGGGGAACATGGTTCAACATTTTCTACAAAGTCAGAAGAACTTTCAATACAGATTCCATGATTGTCATTTGAAGATCTATTTAACTAAATTCTGTTTAACTTTTTTATCATTTAAGTTGTTTTCAGTTGTGTCTCACTCTGTCTTTTTGGAGTTTTCTTGATAGAGATTTATAAAGTGCTTTACCATTTTCTTCATTAGCTCATTTTTACAGATGAAGAAATTGAGTCAAACAGGGCTAGGGTCACAAGTATCTAAGATTGAATTTGACCTCAACTGATTCCAGAGCACAGCTCTCTATCCACTCTACCATCAAGTTGCCCAGTTAGTTTATTACCAGATTGTCAGTGGCAACTCTGGAAGATCAGGTAATCTTTAAGCTGAGAAAACCATATACTAAGTTTTATAGGGACTGAAATCAGCATTGATGGAAAAGAAACTCATACTTATATATTATAGGCTTTTGAAATATTCCAGGATTAAAAAACAAAGGGATGAATAATTTCCTGGAGGAATCTGGAAGGTTTGAGATCAAGTTTAAGAAAGGTGTAAGGATAATTTTTTTACTTGATCAGAGGGAAGGAGAGATAGTGTGATGAAGCTAAGTTTTAAATAATGGAAAATGAAAACTGATATAGTTTGTGGTCAGTATTTTTTGTGAATTTATTGATAGTGGTAGAGTACCACAAAGGGAAGAGTGGAAAATCCTTCTAAATGTCTTGTGGGAATGAGACAGGGAGTCACTAAGTTTTAGGTGGTTTCCTTTTACCTTCAGGATAAAATATAAAATCCTCTGGTTAGCTTATAAAGACCTTCACAGACCTAACTCCTTCTAATCTTCTCTTTCTAGTCTTCACATACTTTAATATTTACCCCATCCCCTCTGATGTACTAACAATGTCCTTCTCATATAGGACATAGACTATTCATGTCACTGGACCTTACTGATTCTAGAGAAGAGAATGAGGCTGAAAACTATACAACTCTGCCCTTCCTATATGCAATGCACTTCCAAGTCAAAATGTCACCCTCATGATGTCATTAGTTCTCTGAGAATGAAGGATCGGAAGCAACAATATGATGCTCCAGCCTCTAACTTGGTACTTTTCACTGGCTGTCTTGTCTGGTGTCTTCTTTCCTCAATTCCAATTCACTGTCTTCCTTGGTTTCCTTTAAGAGTAGCACATAGCCCATCTTCTGCCAGCATTTCCTATGTCTTAGTACTTCTACTGCTTTTTCTCCTAGACTGACTCCCATTTACCCCATATTTATCTTTATCCTGTATGTGGTTGTTTGAATGTTATCCATTTCATTAGATTGTGAATTCCTTGAAGGCTAAGAATATGATTTTGACTTTCTTCATATCCTTATTGCTTATCATTGCTGTTTAATAAATTCTGGCTCACAGAATTCTCCATATAAAATCAATTTCTCTTTCCATTATACTCTTATACTTTCATTATGCTATGATATTTTCAAGAAGTAAATCTGGGAGAGATCTTGAACACTGACTTAAACTAAGAATTAGGTTTTGTCTCACATTGAACAGTACAGTCATCCCTTCCACATCCAAGTGTTTAGGGTCACAACACCTGGAAAGTCCACGTAAAATTCTGCATTTCCCATCATTCCAGAGTAGAAGTCTGAATTTTTTCCTTTTTCTTTTATTGGGTGTTTACAGTACCTTAGTATAAAAATTGGGTTAAGTATTCCGAATGTGTTTTCTGCTGATCTTCGCATATCACATAGGTGAAGCACCTTAGCTGGTTGCTGTTAAGAAGGGGCTTTGTCTATGTACAGTATTATTTTGGTCCAATGAATTCTTCCCATCCTTTAAAAGCAAACTTAAATGTCAGCTCCCCATGAAATCTTTCTGATCACTTTCCTATTTCTTCAAAAATGCCCTTCCTCCTCAAACCTGCTTTGTTATTCAATTTCTATTGCACTTTGGGGAATATAATGTATTATATTCATCTATGTTGATATCCTATCCTTTGCAATATTAGGAACTAATTAGGGCAGAGACTATTTTATTCAAATTTTATCTCTCCCCATTACCTAGTACAGAAAGTGCTTAATAAATGGTTGATTCTTTTTAAAATCTAACTCAAAAGCTCTTCTCTGTGGCTTTGACCAGTGGCTTCAATTGGCCTAAGCCACAGCATCTCTTGATAACCACTAAGTTCTACATGATTCTCTCCCATTTCCCTATTTCTTGCAATTGAAACTTTACCCTGCAAACTTAAAACTCTCTGTGACTCATTTTCTCCAATCAGAAAGAGGTGATTTTCCACTTTACTCTCAATTAAGAATACCACTCCCACCACAAAACATTTTTTAAAGAAAAAAAATCAGAGCTGTCAGCTAAGCATAACTTCATTTTCATCCAATATTTCTTTTGAACTCAGAAACTTGTCTTTTGCATTTACTGCCTTCTAAAAAAGGTATTTTTAACAATATATAATTCAAAGAGTTTTTTTTAAATTTAAGGATTTTCAAAAGAGAGAAGTTGGAAGAATTTAAGTGGAAAAAATATAACTCTGGAGAATGATTAAATATTTCATCAAAGGATAGTTGGAGAGACATCTTATCAGTTGCTACAAAAAGTTAATAGCCAGGATTGTCTCGACTAATTTAGGATAGCTGATCATCTCGAATTTGAAACAGCCCAAATAAAAATGATTGGCATATTTAGCTTCCTCCTTTTCCAATAAGGGACTATGAAATTGCTACATTTTTCTCTCCTTAATCTTTAGACTAAAAGAGTTTTCCCTCATTGATGGTAGTAATTCTTCTTATCCCCATTTTAAATCCTCTAATATTTTAGCTCAGCTGGAATAAATGCAGATTCCCCAAGAAGGCATCTGAATCAGTTAGAGAAGGAATATCCACTGTTCCCAAGAGAAAGTGGCTATTCAGAGTAATAAAAGAAAAAGTGAAGTTGGTTTTTCATATTTAGCCTCAGAGGCCACAGAAGCAGTGACCTACACCATTTGCACTTACTTACTTTTGAAGTTTGCCCTGAACATTGCTCTGGAGTTACCTCTCTTCTCAAAAGGCAAACTAGGTTCTCCAATACTATTACCTCCAATCCCCACCTTACAGTGCCTCAGGGACAAATCTTTTTGGACTTAGAATCAGGAGATACCTGGACTCAAATACTTCCTCTGACCCTTACTAGATATGTCATCAACAAAATGGAAATAAACATAACTATGTCAGTAATCTATATCTGTATCATATATATATACATATACATATATATATATTTATAACTATATCATATATATATATATATATACATGTAGTTATACACACACAAGCACACACACATATTTCACAGTGTTAGGTTCAGATAAGATAATGAATGACCAATGTAGCTTTCAAACCTAAAAACCTATATGTATCAACTATTATTATTATTCTACTAATGCATCCTTTTTTTCCCCAATAGTGTTATAGACATATTTGACTTCTCGATAGAAATAAATCTGATTTTCTTATTGAATTGTTTAATAATCAGAGTCTATTCACAGTCAGGGGCAACTAAGTGGTACAATAGATAGTGTATTAGGCATCTCAGGAAAACTCATATTCCTGAGTTCAAAATCTGACCTCAGATACTTATTAGCTGTGTGACCCTGGGCAAGACACTTAACCTTGTTTGTCTCAGTTTCCTCATCTATAAAAAAAGAACTAGAGAAGGAAAGAGCAAATCACTCCAGTATCTTTGCCAAGAAAACCTTAAATGGGGTCATGAAGAATTGGACATAACTGAGACAACATGCATATTTAATTTGAATTTCTTTATATAATTTAATTCAACTGTGCCTACTGTGTTCAAGACAGTCATTGCTTCCAATTACAAGGAAATCATTTACTTCTTCTATGAATGTGTTACTATTGAAATGCCAGGAGCAGGGAAAGCATCCATCTGACAACTCCCAGATATCAACTTTTGAAACAGATGTAACTGACTTTCAAGTCTATGTGAGATTTTTGCATTTGATTCTGACTTCAAAAATCTCACCCACATATATGTAGGAATAAATAATATTCTACATTAAAAGAAGCAAGATTTTGAGAGGGAATTTGGTGCCAGAAAGCCTGCAGCCTTTAGGTTTCTGTTAATTTCCAGGTGCAAAGATGGCTTGAACATGCCCCATGTTTTGATATGTTAATTTTAGCTGCCAGAGGAAGCATTGCACAGTGGATGGTGGGCTGCCTTTGTGGTCCAGAAAATCTGACTTTTAATTCTTTCGCTGATACATACTAGCTAGGGGATCATATCATTTAAATTTCCCTGACCCAGACAAGTCTATTAGACTAAAGTTACTGCATTGGTAGATGTACCTGGGGAACTCTTATAGCATCAGACATATGAACCCTCCTTTTCCTTCCAACAAACAATAGCTGAATAGAAGACTTTGTCCACATTGAGTGAAGGATGAAGTTGGGGACATCTGGGACTTGAGAATCAGAAGTGGTTTCTTATCAAAACTCAACTGTCTGCTATTATTGATTGCTATTTTATTTGTGGCAAACATTCTAACATCTGTGTTTGATAGATACAACCTTCCCATATAAGGTCCACCTCCTCCAAACCTCAAGAGATAGAAGTCAAATTGATGTTACTCAAAGACCTTTACCATTGCTCATAAGTTATTTTCAAAAGTGGTACACTGGAATCGAAACCAAATACTGTGAAGTTATGACAAAGCTGAGTCTCAAGAAAGAGATATGAGAAAGTACCTCCTCCACTTCATTGCAGAGGTGGGGGACTCTGTATATGAAGTATGGCATTTAAAGTCAGACTTTTTCAGTGTTCATTAGTATGGTGAACTGCTTTTCCCCTCTTTTGTTACAGGAGATAACTCCCTGGGTGGGGTAGAAGAAGGGATACTTGGGAAATGTTGGTGATATAAAAATAAAAGGTAACTGTATTTTTTTTCCTTTTAAGTAATACATTGGAAAAAACAATGAATTTAAAGTCAGAAATCTGAGCTCATTTTTTTATCTTCAACACATCAGTTACTAAATCCAAATGAATCTGACTCTTCATGAGTATAAAGAAGACTCAATTTAATTGAGTTCAGTAAATATCAACTAATCAAGAGCTATATACAAAAGACATTGCTGAGTTTAGGAATGATGCGAAACAAAGATGGATATATAATAATTATTTTCCCCAAGAAACTTAAGGTATTCTGGGAACTATGATGTTTATCTGTAGATAAATTATTTATCTATCTCTCTATATATAGAATATATAAAACATACATACTTAAGTATGTATATACATACATGTATATTATATAATATATCTATATATGTGTATATTTGTATATATATATACATATATATATATACATATATATGTAAACATGAAGCCATTCTGGAGGCAGTATGGCACAGTGGAAAGAACAGTCAGCTCTGGAGTCAAATGATGTGGATTTAAATCCTGATTCTGTACTTGCTATCTGTGTGGTTCTAGGTGAGTAACTTAATCTATGTGGATCTCAGTTTACTCATCATTAGGTCAGGGGCTTGAACTTTCCATTGCCAGAACTAAGATATAATATTGAGATTGTATGATTACACAAGGTCAGTGTGTTAATAACTGGAGAGTTAGGAAGTTTTTTATGTCAGAAGTCATGCCTGAGAAGAAGGCTGTGAATTTTAAAAAGTAGAATGGGGGTAAAATTTGAAGTAAGAAGAAAGTACAATCGACTCCTTATTCTCCATATCTTTCTTCCTGTGACTCAGTTGCCTTCTCATCATGGAAATGTCTCTGTATGCCTTCCCTACCTATCCCTGCCCCATCCCTTTTGATTGATGAGTGAGAGTTGGAAATTTCCATTTGAGGAAACTTACTACTGAACTAAGAGAACATTATATACAATAAGAATATTTTAAGAATTGCTTTGACTAAGTCATTTTGACTACTATAAATATCTAAATTAACTACAAAGGACTTATGAAGGAAGACTGCATCCACAAAAAGAACTGATATGTGAAACTTTATATATATATTGGCTTTATGTATATAAACATATTTGTATCTAATGGTGGCCAATTCTAGGGGAGGGGAAGGAGAGAAGAAGAAAAGGAAATAAAAGTTAGTTACATGATAACTTTATTATATCTTCTGAAGGAATAGGAAGATACCAATAACAGATTTATCGTTTCACTTAAAATCATTTTTCCTAATCTATTTTGAAAAACTGTTTGTTTTATTTCTTAAATTCAGAATAAAACATATTAAATATTAAAAAAAGAAACAATACTCCTGAATCTAGAAACTTTTATACTTTGGTCCAACTTATGTACCCCCCCCCAGGTTTTCAGTTCTTTTTAATAGTTGTCTTTCCCCATTAGAAAGGAAGCCAGTCTAGGGGAGGAACTGTCTTTCTTTATCTTTGCATTTGTATAATCAGCACTTAGTGAATGCTTCATGGATGCTTTTTCTATTCTAATCTCTAATCCAATTCAGAATAAGAGACAATGTGTACAAGGTCACAATATATGTATAAAGATAGTTTAAACAGAAGTGATATGGGCAGGTTTACTTTAGGAATATAAATTCAGCAGCTTTGTGGAATATGGATTAGAGGAGGGAAGAAAATGAACACTCCTTTGGAAGATTTTGGAATAATACAAATGAGAAACAATTAGGACTTGAACTAAAGTGATGGTTGTTTGAGAAATGGAGACTAATGTTACTAATATCATTAAGAAGGAACCAAAAAGACTTGGCAACTGATTGAAGCTGAGAGAGACATAAAAAATAGAGAATGACTCCAGGGTTAAGAATCTCAATGGTATTATATAGAAAGTAAAGCTCATATTGAAGAATTGATATGCTTAGGCTAACATATAAAGGGTCTAATGATGGATTGGAACCCAAGTCTCCTGTCTTCAAGCCAGTTTATTTAGTGTATCATGCTATCTTTTACATGGTGGTTGTACTTTTCCCGTGGTAGGGCTATTGTCAATATGAGATGATAAAATGACTTTAAGGTATTTTCATTTCTCTAAAAACACTGCATGGATATGATTGTTGCTTTTAATTCTGGGAGAAGGCTCCACCCAAAAGCTATTTATTTCACTCTGGACCTTTCATTCAAAACAAAATCTCTATATCATCTCCCTGAGTGCTCCTTCCCACCAGCCAACTTCCTCATTTCTCATTCTTATGCTAGCACTATGATATCTTGGAAACTGTAGTTTTTGAGGGAATATATTTGTTTTTTTTCTTCTATTATTTTGCTTCAATATCAGCCTCATCCTCTTTGCTCTTCACTCCTGACCTCTTCTGTTCTATGCTCCATCCAGCATGTTGGTTCTCAGTATGCTGCTTGGGACCTTCTCTGGCTTTTGTTTTTATTTTTGTTTTTTTTGTTATTTATGGGCCCAATGACATGGAGGTCAATGCACAGAATGTTTTGCAGGAATCCCTAAAGACACTGTATGGTGCTAGAGAGTTAAGCTCATAGGGATGACTTCACAGGAAATGGAGCTACATTAGGCAAATCAGTGGCACAAAAGGCACAGGATGTCTTTGGACAAGACAAATACAAGTTGCATCCTCACCCACCCAATGACCTAGTCCGGAATCTACAAACAGACAACAGCTGCATCCCTGACTTTTGCAGATAAAATAGCAGGCCTAAGTCAATGTGTGAAGAGGTAAAGAAAGTCCATGCCTTGAGTGTGGAGCTGGGAGTAATGATTCCTGAATTCCATTACTTAGGAAAGCTAATTATACAGGCAAAGGGAAATGAAACAATCTTTCCTTGGGGAGCCTGAGGCTTATAGATAACTTCTATGATATGTTCAAACAATCAGCCCACTAACATTTATTGCAACTCTATATGAATCCAGCATGGAATGAGGCAATGATGGGGAGAGAAGAAAACTATAAAACATGCTCCTTTATCTTATGTTCTAGCTAGGAAGAAAACAAACAGTCCATTTGGCATAATTAGTGAAGGACAGATGGCCAAGCTGGGCAATGATAATTTTAAGTGTTAAACTGTATGACTAAAGGTAGCCACTGACAGATCTTTGATTTCTTCCTCTATAAAATGAGGAAATTGAACTCAAAGATCTCTAAGGTCCCTTCCAACTCTGACCTTCTAAAGTCATGAGTCAGTTGGTGTTCAGCACTGATTATAGGTGCACTGGGGTAAATCCCCACCCTCAATAGGTCTCAATAGTGGGTTTCAGTTTCATTCAACAATTTACTTTGTACAAGGCTTTGTGTTAGGTACTTAAGAGATAACTAGTAATATGACATGGTCCCAGTTTTTAATCTTACTATTTAGAGAAGATATCCACAAGAGTAATTCTGATACAAGGAGTCAGAGAAGTTAAGGAAAAGTGTTACGAGAAATTTGGGAAAGGAGATCTCACTCCTTAGTTTGAGAGATGGGAAAGTATGGTAAAAGAACAAAAGAAAATTTCTGAGGAAGATAGTCCCTCTAGGTTAGGCTTGGAAGGAAGGAAGGTACATCCACAAATAGACATGAAGAGTAGCCCATTTCAGCCATGTGAATAGTGTGAATAAAGGAGCAATCACAGGAATGTGAGGTAGGAGCAAGAATTGGAGAGCAGACTAGTTTTTCTGGGAACCAGACTATAAGCAAGATTATACTGTAAGATAAGAATAGCTTGGAGAGGGGATAGCTAGCTAAAGCCATAAAGCGCCAGCCAGGAAGACCTGAGTTCAAATCAGACACTTAACTAGCTGTGTGGCCACTTAAATCCATTGCCTCCCCCAAAACAAAATAAAACAAAAAAAACCCAAAATAGATTTGGAGCTCTTTAGAATGTAAAGTTACCTGAATGCTAGAATCACCAGCATATTTTCTTTTTATTATACAATGGAGACTTTTCAAGAGAGAGATGGTATCATTACAACAACAAATTAGGAATCTTACTTTGTTAGAGATGTGAAGGGTGAGTAGGAGAGGGGACAAACTAAAGAGTGGAAGATAAATTAGGTTGCCATTATGTCAGCTTAAGTAAGAATAGATGAGGGCTGCAAATATGGCCATTGCATCAGAAATGCTTTGTTTAAATCTATAGCCCACTTATATCACTTTTCTGGGCAAGCCTCAGTCTTAGATCTCTCACATTTACCTCCTTCACTCCTACACATATGATGCTGAATGAAGATGGAGAAAATCACACAACTATTCTGACAATTTGGAAAGAGGACAACTAGGTCCTCTACAAATTTATGTTACAGCACTACAAATGGGCTTTCACTGTTGCTGGCATTCTTCCTATATCTTCCTTATCAACTCTCTTCCCCACTCTATAGTGGTTCTTATAAACTTTTCCAATTGTCCTCAGATATCTCAAAGTTCCCTTTCCATAATTCTTTCAGCTGAGAACCTTGCTTCATAATTTACAGAAAAATATTGAGACCATTTGCAGTAAATTCTCTCTTCTCCCCTCTTCCTCATCTCCAATCACTCAAATGCCTTTTACCTCTGTCTCCTCCTCTCACAAGAAATGACCATACTCCTTACTAAGGCAAACCCCTGTAATCTGTGCAAGTGATCCCTCTACATCCTATTTCCTCTATTAGATACTTTTCAAACTGTATGTCCAGGAACCATATGCAACCTAATATGACCAAAACAGAACTAATTATCTTTTCCCTTAAATCTTTGTATTTCTTTTAAATCCCTTATCTCTCCTATCTTTCCAATTATTATAGAGGACAATATGATCCTCCTAATCCCTCAAATTTGCAATCTGGGGGTCATCCTAGATTTCTCTCATTGACCATTTGTAATCTGTTGTCAAATGCTGTTAAGTTCACCTTTATAACCTCTCTCCCATATGCCCCCTTCTGTCCTCTGACACTGCCAACAGACTCTCATCACCTCACATCTGGATTACTGTAATACCTTGCTGGAGATTTACTCCATCAAATCCCTCCCAACCCCAATCCATCTTCCATCTGGTTACTAAATAATTTTCCTAAAGCACAGATATGCTCACACACCCACAACCTTCCACTCAAGAAATGTGTAGTTTTCTATTGCCTCCGGGTTTTTATCATACATAACCATTCATAACCTCTAGCCCTCCTAACTATTCATCCTTCCTACATCTCATTCATTGATCCAGTGACACTAACCTTGATTCTGTTCCCCAAATAAGACTCTTTCTCTCAGCTCCAAGCATTTTCTAGAACTGACTCCCTTGCCTGGAATGTTTTTACTCCTCTGCTCTGACTACTGACCTACCTAACATTTTCTGTGTCCCAAACAAAATCCCACAGTCTACAGGGAGTCTTAATTCTTGATTCTGGTACCATTCCTTTGTTACTAACTTCCTATTTATCCTGTATATAGTTTGCTTTGTTTATTTATTTTCAAATTTTCAAATATATTTAATTTATTTTCAAATTGGTTCCCCCATTAAATTTTAAGTTCTTTAAGAACATAAAATGTCTTTTGCTTCTAGCATCTGGCTAGAAGAACACCTCTACTTGGACACATTGGCACTTAATACATCTTGATGGATTGCAATAATATAGCAACGTTGATTGACCTATAGGGCAGGAGCCATATAATGGAACGTGCTTAGAATTGTCCTTCTTAGTTCCAGTTGGCCATGTGAGGACTTGCCTTTGGCCATGTGTATCAATTTATTCCCTGAAGTTTGAGATGATTATTTATTTGATAGATAGCTAAAGAAGAAAACTGGTTCTTGCCTCTCTCTTTCTGCTTATAAATCAGTCAAGATTGCTTTGTGCTGCTTCTAAAGATCGGAGGGAGAATAGTTTGCCATTACCCCCTCTATTGATCTTTATGGAACCACAAACACATTGAATTTAAAGCACATATCTTGTCTATCTTGATAGACCTGAGCCTGGGTTTAAGTTGACTCTTTAAGGTTTGTTCTTTACTGTTCTTAAGAGAATGAACATCTTGCAATGGACACATTTATTCTTGGAGGTGACTTTGTGAGATCTAGAAATCTGGTAGCCAGGTAGTCAACCTTGGATTACTTTGGGTTGTATCTGTTTGGGGGCAGAGGAAGTTTATTCATTGGAATGAATGAGCATCTAAAAGATCTAAAAGAGGACTTTCCTAAGCCTGGCCATTTTTTCCTTCAGATATGTGCTGTTTGAACAATGCTGAGCTAAAGTTAAAAGTAAAATACCTAAATGCCAATCCTACAGACTGATTTATATTCTGATTATGTTTAATTATCAGCTTCCTTACAGATTATAACAGTAGGTATGTTATTACTAAATTCAGTTATGTTAATTGAGCTTGTGGGTCTTATGTTTAGCATTTCTTATATGTACTTAGGAATAAATTACCTAACCTGTATTTAATTCATTTTGTATATGAAATGCCTTTTATCCTCTTTTTTTTGAGGGGGGAGTAGAGAATCCTAGATTTGAGCCTAAAACTAAACTTTGATTATCCCTGGGGATCCAGGGTTTAGGCCTCAATAAGCTGAAGAGTATGAGATAAAAGATTACCTAATATTTCTCATTAAAGACAGCATCCCCTGGGGTTTGTCTCAGCTCAACCTCATGCTTAAATCTAGAGAAAGGGATTAAGGGTCTGCCACTGCACTCCAGCACCTGTGAGCCCAGAATCAGTTTCTTAAACTAACAGGAGAATTAATAACGGTATAACAATTGGTTGCATTGGTAGAATGAGAGGGAAAGGAAAACCAAAGGGAACTTAGAGGTTTTTATACCTGGGGATCTAGGAACAAGGTGGAGCATAGGAGAAATAGACTAGGAAGGGAAGGTAGGACTATAGTACTATGGCCTGAATATATATATATATATATGTTTAAAGATACCTCCTCAATAATCAGGATATATCAGTTCGAGAGTTGAGTTCCAATGGCTTGATGATGATGATGATGATGATGGTAGTGTTTGTCCTCTTTAATAGAAGAGGACCATGCCCAACATATATATGATGATGTGATTTGCATATTATGTTTATTGTAGTGAGGGGAGTATTGCACAAAGACATCCTACTCACTTAGCTTTCCCAGAACCCTTTCACCTGATGACCTGATCAATAGGAAACAGAACTGCTCCTGAATGTCTGGATGCTACGAGAGTCCTTGGCCTTGTGGATATTGCTTTCCTCCCATAACAGTGAAGCACAGTACCCCAGCAATTCTGGGCAAAATGCCAGTGTGTGATTTCTGGTGGCGAATTGGCAACTACACAGCACATGCAAACCTGTCTCTCAATAAACTAATAATAGTCAGTTCATTGGTTTTATGATAATACTCTTTTACCAGTGAGGTAAGGCTAATCTGTCTCAGGGTGCTGGTGTCAACATTACATATCTAAGCCTGTGTCTTGATGGGCCAATGCCAGTTTAGTGAATTTTGGCAATGGTCTTTTGTCATTAATAATATGGGACAGATAGAGACAAGTGTGATTAAGTCAACAAGTATACTTCCATGGGCTCCAACTCATTTATGAAGGGAAAGAGTGGTAGGCATTCTCTGGAGTTCTTACTGAATCTAGAAAGAAAAAAAAATACCAAATGCTTCTTTTTTCCCACCTGGAACACCAAGTCTCAAAGCCAGATCTACAGAGATATCTACCACCCCTTCTTTCCATGGGTGAGTTAATTCACAGTAAAATGATTACTGTGTGTCAGTGAAGGTACAACTGAAGTTTGATAACAAAAATTTGTAATAAACCCATAGTACAATTTCATGATTTCTTTCAGTAGCACTTGAAATTAGGAGTTGAGTTGATGGTTAACTTCATGGGAACTGCAGGTATCTAAGGTATCTAAGGTATCTAAAGATTCAAGGGTGAAGGAGAGAATGTGATTAAAATGGTTTATCCAGAAAAAGGAGGGAGATGAAGCAAGAAGATGGTTGTTATTGTTACACTTGAATGATCTATAGGAAACATACAAATCTTTTTCACAATTATCCAACAGCCAGACTTCTGAGTGGTGCCTAAACAAGTAATGAGGCCTGGGTTTCTTCCTCCTCCTCATTCTGCCCATAAAAATTGAAGTAGATATAGAATTGTGCTTATGATTAGGTAAAGTCATGGGTCAGTCAACAAATATTTATTTTCTTATATTTATAAGCATTTACTATTGCTAAACACTGTGCTCAATGTTCAGTTTGCATGTATGAGTACAAATCGAGGGAAGAAGGCAAGAGAGATTGTTTATAGGTTGGAAAAAAGTAAACGACTTTAAATTTGGGTACGTGGGCTCCTGTTGGATAATAATTTAGAGAGTATATATATATACATATATATATAAATACTCTTTTACCATCCATATATATATATATATATCTGAAATTCAGAAGAGAGGTCACCACTGAAAATCTAGTTTTTATAGTGGTCTGTGTAGAGTTGGAAATTAAAGCCATTGTTATTAATGACATTTCCAAAATATCAAATGAAAAAAGAGAATGGAAGATAATCCCCTGAGGAATACCTACTTTAAGGAATCCATTGGAGATAATAATAATAATGAAATAACTAATATTTATATACTGTTCTAAGTTTTTTAAACCACAAATATTTATTAAGCATTTATCATAGCAATTAAAATACAAAGAAAGGTAAAAACATTATCCTTGCTCTCAAGGAGTTCATTGCCTGACATGTGAGTGTGAGGCAGTGGGAGCAGAGAGGGAATAATAAGAGATTTTTTAAAAAATAAATGCATCTATCTTAAATGCTGGACAACTGTAGCTATCAAATTAAAAAAATCTCATTTACTTGACCTATTTAATCCCCAGTTTCATTATTTATAAAATACAAGGGTTTATATATTAAATGATGACTAAGGTATTATATGACTCAGTGAAAAATCTGAGTTTATATCCCCTCAGACACTTCACTAGCTTTTGACCCAGGACAAGTCACTACCTCTGCTTGCTTCAAGTTCAATATCGAAAAATAAAAATAGAAATAACCTAGTGAAGATTCAAGGAAATATTTGACCCTTAATCATTGTTTCTTGGTCTTTTCCTTTCCAAGGTTCCTTATGATCTAACCTTATGATAATATCCATGATCTCTCACCCTCACCTATCTTTGCTGCCAATGTCTCCTGTTTTGCTATTATGTCTAACCAAATTTCTCCTAAACTCTAGCTTAGCTGTTATAGATAGAATGACTCTTCTAAGTCTACATTCTACTTAACTGAAAGTTGCCCCAGAACAAGACCTTTTGGTTGTTCACTTAGCAACCTGGACTTTCTGTTTTTGGAAAGAGGTTGCCTAGGATGTAAATTTGCAGACTGAATTGAGAATTTCCATAAATGGTTCCTATGAATAATGTAGCACTTCATCTTCCATCTCTTCTTCCTGAGGAAATCAAAGTACTTAATAGTTGCTGTAGAAC
Organism: Macrotis lagotis; assembly: GCF_037893015.1. Classification (NCBI taxonomy): domain Eukaryota; kingdom Metazoa; phylum Chordata; class Mammalia; order Peramelemorphia; family Peramelidae; genus Macrotis; species Macrotis lagotis. The sequence goes on from NC_133658.1 coordinate 752,819,690, forward strand.
TATAGGCACTGGTTGGAACTGGTATAATTTAGGCGTGAAGAGGGTAAGTCACTCATCTAAGGCCATTAGGATGGCAGGACTAGGGAACCCATTCCCCTGTTAGGCTGACCTTTCTATTTGCCGATCATAATGTTATTGTAGCAGCTTAATTGATTTATAATTCCTAACCACCCCAAAACACTCACACACACTAATACTGTAACAAGGTTACAATTCATTTCTCAATTCAGCACAGGACAAGCCACCATCCTCCACTACTAGTCAGGGAGGTAAAGTTCAGTGTCCCATTCTCCAGGTGGCCTGATTAACATTCAGTGGAGTCTAGTGACTTGGCTGAAGTTCCAAAAGGAGTTGGAGGAATTCAGGTGCGATAGATCTAGAAGAACTAACCCAGATGGAAGGAAAAGTGAGCCAAGACTCCAAATGCAAATCAAACTCCTGCGGTGGAAGGGGGAAGATGGGTTGATGATTTTGTTTCCTTTCTAAATAAGGCATCATATCCATTCAGTTCTTGGCCAGACACCAAAATTCAAGTAACCCTCAATGTCACCCAACAGGCTATTTTTCTGGCATAGTACCAGAAAACTTAAAAGGATTTCTCTATAAATTCTGGAAGAAGGATACAAGAATTTACATAGGCTAGTTGAAAAGTTGTTGAAAATGCATGGTTATTTGAAGGGCAAACAGGTTCAAGAGGTCTTAGACTAATTCTCCTTGGCCCTGCTTGAGGAAAGGATGTATTTGTTTGGCAGATTTATGTTCTTGTCAGTTCCACTTCCATAAGATGACTAATAGTCATCCTTTCCCCTCTATCCCTATAGCCAAAAAACCCAATGCAGGTACCTTATTACTAATCATTTACCTGACTACAGCAGCCAGGTAGTACGGTGAATAGAGTGCTCCATCTGGAGAGGGGAAGACTGAGCTTCAGAGTTAAATTATATGCTCAGACACTTGCTACTTGTGACCTTGGGTCAGTCACTTGACCCTTCTTCCTTCAGTTTCTTCATCTGGAAAAGGACATGGCAAACCACTTCAGTATTTCTGCCAAGAAAACCCCAAATGGGGTCACACAGAGATAGATACAACTGATAAGAGTGATGAACAATACCTGACTGATGGGATATCCTAAGAGGGTCTCTTCTTTCCTTTTCCTCCCCCTTCCACTCTATCTTTCATGCTTCCATCAAATTCTTTTGGAATTATTTCATACTTCACCCTGTGTTACCTCTGGTACAAACAGGGAGAGAAAATGAAGGGGGAAAAACTTTTTATCCTTTCCCATTTCTAGACCTACCTCACTCTAATGAAGGCATCATCACCTTTCTAGTGTCTTAGATGAAGAATTTCAGCATTATTGCTGTTACTTTATTCCCAATAGTCTTCCTAACCATTGCCACCTCCAAAATCTAATCAATTGCCAAATCTTTTCCTTTTTAATTACCATGTCTTTTATCCAACACCTTTCTATTGTATGTCATTTAAATCTTTATTACTCTACCTACATTATTGTAACAGCTTTCTAATTGATCTTCCTCCTTCAAGTCTCTTTCCATTCCAATCCATCCTCCCCACACAGCTGCTCAAGTGATTTCTTTAAGCACTAAATTAATCCTATTTCTCCCCTACTCAATAAACTACAGTGGTCCCTTTTTGCCTCTAGGTTATCATATAAACTCTTCTCTCTAGCTTTTAAAGCCCTTCACAACCTGAACTTAACCAAGTTTTCTATTTTTATTGTTCATTATTTCACCTCCAATATTCTGAGATTGCGCCAAATTAGTCCTCTCTCTGCTCCTTACAAAGAACAGGCCATCTCCTAGTAGACTGTCAGAAAACAATAGGCACTTAATAAATGTTTAATTGATTATGATTTCAGTGTATGGGCTTTTTGTTCTTCTGGTTTCAAATATTCAATTCTTATTGTCTGTCTTGGAATATTCAAATTCCAAAGCTTAGAATTAAATCTCTTTACCATTTGGTGCAATGCTAACTTACAGAACTTATATTGATTCTCCGTGCTCTTATCAAATGGAATTATTTTTCTTTCTTCCTCCAAATCCATGAATTCTCTGCCACCTTGGTATTTATTTTGTTTTTTGCCTGTTCCAGGAATGATTTTTTTCTTGATGAATTCATACTCATCCTTTGAAGTCCAACTTAAATGCAACCTCCACCAGGAAACCTCTTTGAATCCACACCTACCCTCCCGAATCTCCAATATTGCTTTGTTTTTCACTTTTTAAATTTCTCTTACTATATAATTTGATTTATTAAAGTTACGTGTTATGTCTTCTCACTTTAGCTATACTTTAATGTGTGTAAGTGCTCAATGTTTATTGAATGAATTAAAAATAAGTTAAATTGTTGTTCCTCAGTCATTTTCAGTCATGTGTAACTCTTATTGACCCCAATTGGGGTTTTCGTGGCAGAGATTGGAGTGGTTTGCCATTTTCTTGTCCAGCTCATTTTACAGATGAGGAAACTAACTCCAGAGCTGGCACCCTAGATGCCTTCCCAATTGCTCTTAATTCTAGTGCCTTCTGTCTATTAATTATTTACCTTTTATCCTCTATGCAGCTTTGTTTTGCATATATTTGTTTGCATATTGTCTCCCCCATTAGATTGTAAACTGTTCAATGATAAGACTTTTTGCCTTTTTTTTTGTATTCCAAGTATTTCATACACTACCCAGAAAATAATTGATATTTAACTAGTTGATTGAGATCTCTGGGGAATGGGAACTGTATGATGAAAAGACAAAAACAAAATTTTCCCTGCCTTTCAAGAAACTTGACTTGCTCACAGATGCTCTAAATGACAGAGATTAGCTATCCTCCCATATTTGGAAGGAATTTAGTGGTCATTTTTAGAGTAGTGATCTCCAGGGATTCTCATTTAACTGGATCATGGTTTCCCAATCTGAGAGTCTTGGATCCTTGGAAATGAGCAGAAGAATTTTGCCCAACATGCTGGAACTGAAATTCAAATCCCCAAATAAGCAAACATACCTTTTGAACATTAATTTAATACTACTCCTGGCCCATATATAGTCTATCATTTTTTTAAAAGCATAGAGATTCTGTTGTGATTACCAAAAAAGAAACATTTAAAAATATCACATTGTTCATAGCATATTTTTATCATTCATTGTTTTCAGTCAATGAGTAGTAATAATTTAAGTTCATTCATTTTTTCATTCATATCTGTTTTTTTATGACCTCATTTGGGGGTTTTGTGGCAGAGTTACTGGAGTGGTTTACTATTTCCTTCTCCAGTTCATTTTAAAGATGTGGAAACTGAGGCAACCAGGGTTGAGTGACTTGCCCAGGGTCATACAGTTAGTGTCTGAGACAAGATGTGAACTCAGGAAAATGAGTCATTTTGATGTCAGTCTCAGTACTCTATCCATTTTGCCACCCAAATAGTAATAATATAACTAAAGATAAAGGCTAGAATTTCTATAGTGCTTTAAGCTTTACAAAGTTTTATACATATACATTCATTTAATACTTCAAAATAACCCTAGGAGGTAGTTGTAATTATTATTGTAATTTTAAAGATAAGATATTGAGGTAGACTTGAAGTGTTACATGGATAGCAAGTGTCTGAAGTTTTATTTATCTCAGGTTTTACTAAATTTGTTCCTCTTCATGCTATCATCTACCTGCCCCAATTATTTTGTAGGAGTTTCAGAAAATTACTTTTTTTTTTAGATTTTTCAAGGTAATGCGGTTAAGTGGCTTGCCCAAGGCCACACGGCAAGGTAATTATTAAGTGTCTGAGGTTGGATTTGAACCCAGATACTCCTGACTCCAAGGCCAGTGCTCTATACACTGCGCCACCTAGCCGCCCCAGTAAATTACTTTTATTAAAAATAATACTCCAGAAAGTTGGAAATCTGTGATCTAGATCTATTAATTTATTTTACATGTGAGAAAATTGAGGATTTGTCAGGGGGAAGTGACTTACTGCTGATTAGAGAAATAGTTACAGAGCTCAGTCTCAAATCAGATCTTTCTGACCAGGATACAGGTCTGTGAAGCTTGTGGAATTGTCTTTTTAAAAAAAAAATTATTTAATTACTTTTTAATTTTACAATCTTTCCCCTAATCTCACTTCCATCTTCCCACCCTCCCCACAGAAGCAGTCTGTAAGCCATGCTATACATTGATTTAAATTGAATGTATTGAGGAAGAAATCATATCCTTAAGGAAAAATAAAATAAAATATGAGAGATAGCAATACATAATACCTACATAATAAGATAACTTTTTTAAAAATTAAAGGTAATAGTCTTTGGTCTTTGGTCAAATGCCATAATTCTTTCTCTGGATACAGATGGTATTCTCCATCACAGATATTCCAAAATTGTCCTTGCTTGTTGCATTTATGAAATGAGAAAGTCCATTAAGATTGATTATCGACCCCATGTTGCTGGTATGGCAAACAATTTTCTTCTGATTCTGCTCTTCTCACTTCAGTAATAGTTCATGCAAATCCCTCCAGGCTTCTCTGAATTCCCATCCCTCCTGGTTTTAAATAGAACAATAGTATTCCATAATGTACATATGCCACAATTTATTCAGCCATTCAGCAATTTATGGACATTCACTCAATATCCAATTCTTCTCCATCACAAATAGAGCTGCTATGAATATTTTTGTATAAGTGATGTTTTTACCCTTTTTCATGATCCTTCAGGGTATATACCCAGTAGTGGTATTGCTGGATCAAAGGGAATCCACATTTTTATTGCCCTTTGGGCATAATTCCAAATTGCTATCCTGGAAGTTTGGATGAGTTCACAGCTCCACCAACATTAGAGTCCCAGATTTCCCACATTCCTTCCAATATTGATCATTGTCCTATCTGTTCATATTGGCCAGCCTGAGAGGTATGAGGTGGTACCTCAGAAATTCTTTAATTTGCATTTCTCTAATGAGTCATGATTTAGAGCAATTTTTAATACGACTATGGATTGTTTTAATTTCCTCATCTATAAATTGCCTCTGCATATCTTTTAAGCATTTGTCAATTGGGAAATGGCTAAAAAAATAAATAAATTTGACTCAGTTCTCTGTATATTTTAGAAATGAGTCTTTGTTAGAAATGCTGGTTGGAAAAAACTGTTTCCCAATTTACTACATTTCTTTTATCTTGGTTAGAATGATTTGGTCTGTGCAAAAGCTTTTTAATTTAATGTAATCAGAATTATCTACTTTGTTTTCAATAATGTTCGCCATCTCTTCCTTGGTCATAAACTGCTTTCCTTTCCATAGATCTGAGAGGTAAACAATTCATTGATCACTTAGTTTGTTTATAATATTGTCTTTTATGTCTAAATTCTGTATGCATTTTGATCTTATCTTGGTATAGGGTGTGAGGTGTTGGTCTAATCCAAGTTTCTGCCATAGTAACTTCCAATTTTCCCAACAGTTTTTATTGAAGAGAGAGTTTTTATCCCAAAAGCTGGACTCTTTGGGTTTGTCAAACAACAGATTACTATAATCATTTCCTACTATTGCACCTAGTCTATTCCACTGATCCACCACTCTGTTTCTTATCCAGTACCGATCCAATACAGTTTTGATGACTGATGCTTTATAATAAAATTTTGGATCTGGTAGGTCTAAGCAACATTTTTTCCACTTTTTTCATTAAATTCCTGGAAATTCTTGACTTTTTATTTTTCCATATGAATTTACTTACAATTTTTTCTAGCTCATTAAAGTAATTTTTGGGAATTTTGATTGGTAGGACACTAAATAAGTAATTTAATTTAGGTAGAATTGTCATTTTTATTATATTAGCTTGGCCTATCCATGAGCAGTTGATATTCATCCAAATCTGACTTTTATTTGTGAGAGAAGTGTTTTATAATTGTTTTCAAAAAGTTTCTGAGTCTGCCTTGGCAGGTAGACTCCCAAGTATTTTCTATTATCTGAAGTTGTTATGAATAGGATTTCTCTTTCTAGCTCTTGCTGCTGTATCTTGCTAGTTATATATAAAAATGTTGAGGATTTATGAGGGTTTATTTCATATCCTGCAATTTTGCTAGAGTTGTTAATTGTTTGTAGTAGTTTTAGATGATTTTTTAGGATTCTCTAAATATACTATCATGTCATCTGCAAAGAGGGAGTTTTATTTCTTCCTTCCCAATTCTAATTCCTTCAACTTCTTTTTTTTTCTCTTATTGCTGAAGCTAACATTTCTAACACAATATTGAATAATAATGGTGATAACGGGCATCCTTGTTTCACCCCTGATCTTATTGGGAATGCCTCTAGCTTATCCCCATTGCATATAATGTTTGTTGATGGTTTCAGATACATAGTGCTTATCATTCTAAGGAACAATCCATTGATTCCTAGGCTCTCTAGAGTTTTTAGTAGGAATATGTGTTGTATTTTGTCAAAGGCTTTTTGCACATCTATTGATATAATCATATGATTTCTGATAGGTTTGTTATTGATATAATTAATTATACTAACAGTTTTGCTAATATTGAACCAATCCTTCATTCCTGGGATAAATCCTGCTTGGTCATAGTGCATTATCCTAGTGATAATTTGCTGTAATCACTTTGCTAAGATTTTATTTAAGATTTTTGCATCTATATTCACTGGGGAGAGAGGCCTCTGGTTTTCTTTCTCTGTTTTGACTCTCCCAGTTTAGGTATTAGCACCATAACGATGTCATAGAGAGAATTAGGCAGAGTTCCTTCCTCACATATTTTACCAAAGACTTTATTTAGAATTGGGACTAATTATTCCTTATATGTTTGATAGAATTCACTTCTGAATCTGTCTGAACCTGGAGATTTTTTTCCTTAGGAAGTGGCTTGTTGAATTTCTTTTTCTTAGATTAGCTTATTTAGGTATTTAATTTCCTCTTCATTTAACCTGTAAGTGTTCATCCATTTCATTTAGATTATCAAATTTATTAGCATTCAGTTGAGCAAAATAATTCTACATTGTTACATTAATTTCATCTTCATTGGTGGTGAGTTCACCTTTTTCATTTAGAATACTGGTAACTTGGTTTTCTGCTTTCTTTTTTTTTAAATCAAATTAACCAGAGTTTTTTCAATTTTATAAAACCAACTCTTTGTTTTATTTATTAATTTGATAATTTTCTTGCTTTCAATTTTATTAATTCTCCTTTAATTTTGGAATTTCTAATTTTTTATTTAATTGGGGGTATTTAATTTGTTCTTTCTCTAATGTTAAGTTGCATGTTTAGTGCATTGATTTCCTCTTTCTCCAATTTATTCATATAAGCATTTAAAGATATATATCCCCTGACAATGGCCTTCGCTGTATCCCATTAAGTTTTAGCATGTTGTCTCATTATTGTCATTATCTATCATGAAATCCTTAATTTTTCTATGATTTGTTGTTCTATCTACTCATGCTTTAAAATGAAGTGTTTTAGGTTCCAATTAGTTTTAGGTCTATCTCTCCCAGGCCCATTATTGCATGTGATTTTTATTGCATTATGCTCTAAGATGTATTCACTGTTTCTGCCTTTTTGCATCATTTGAGTATTACTTTTTTTTATGCCCTAGTACATGGTCAATTTTTGTGTAAGTGTAATGTACTATAGAAAAAAGAGTATATTCCTTTCTATCCCTAATCTACTTTCTCCAAAGGTCTGTCATGTTTACGTTTTCTAACATTCTATTTTTCCTCCTTAACTTCCTTCTTGTTTAATTTATGGTTAGATTTATCTAAATCTGAGAGCAGGAGGTTGAGGTCTCCCACCAGTAGAATTTTGCTGTCTATGTCTTTCTGTAACTCATTTAACTTTTCCTCTAAAAATTTGAATGCTATACAACTTGGTGCAAACATATTTAGTATTAAAATTACTTCATTGTCTATGGTACCTTTTATGATGATATAGTTTCCTTCCTTATATCTTTTAATGAGATCTATTTTTTGCAGCTGCTTTGTCTGGTATAAGGATTGTTACCCCTGATTTTTTTACTTCAGTTGAAGCAAAATATGTTTTGTTCCAATTTTTTACCTTTACTCTGTATGCATCTTGCTACTTCAAATGAGTTTCTTGTAAGCAGCATATTGTAGGATTCTGTTTTTTCACAGGAAATGAAAAATTTAATTTAACTTAAATTTGCTTAGTTTTATATTTAGGGTAAGCATAAAGGCCCAGTTAATCAATTCATTAGACTGGTCAAGGCAAGAAACTTGAGCTAGACAATAGGATTTAAAAAGCGGTTAGTCTTTTAGTAGTTCTCTTGCAATCACAAAAATGATATTGTACTCAGGATATATATATATATATATATATATATATATATATATATATATATATATGTATGTTTCCCCATAATCTTAATATAATGCACTGTTCACAATTTGTAATATTTGGAAAACCATACAAACAGGACATAACCAAATTAGAGATGTTTGACAGACTTTTGTAAAGTACTTGGGAATGTCAGCTATTTTCCCAAATATTCATTTTAAACTCCACAAAAACATAAATTCATATAAAATCACAACAGATGTTAACGGACATCCCAACGTGACTAAGAAATAAAGTTACAAGTAGTAATGCCTGCATTTTAAAACAATTAACTGGCTGAATTAACCCTTAAAAAAATATAACTATACAGTATTATTGCACTCCATGAATGTGCAGTATTCCAAATCATGCCAACACTGAAAGACTGTCTTGCACTGAAGTTTTCCAAGAAGTTCAACGAGGCTGCAAATAAAGCATCTGGTCTGTACTAACAGTGTGTTGTCTTCAGTACAGGCCTTCATTGGCACGAACCACGCTACTCTTGCAAAAATCCATTAATGCAAAAGAGTTTTTAGGGCTGAAAGGTGGGGCTATGATCAATGATGTGGTATTGAATCCATATGCACATTGAGCTTCATTTCGTTGTCAAGAATTTGAACAAGCTGCTGCATGGATGGAAGGTGACCAGATTCCAGCTTTGACCATACTGGTACATCATTTAGGTTATTTCAAATGCACCTGTTTACATACATTGGTTCTCAATCATGTTACTTAGGAAGAAAACCATCATATATGCATAGACCTTATTTTCTTGGCCCCATTGCCATATGCTAGGAGCCTGCATGCCAAAGAAAGCAAAAGGATCCTTGCCAACAATTATTAAGCCTATTAATACTAGTTTGAAGACTGACAGGAAAGATGCTATGTGTCTATATATTGGTTGAGGGAGGTAATTCTCTCCTTCTATGTGGATGTCTGGGTACTGCTGGCTAATAACCCACATGTACTCCTCAAACACCCGCCGATAGCCTCAGGAAACATAGATCTGGAACTTGAGCAGCGGCCCCCGTGGTGTACTGCATCCTGAGCCACCACCCGGCCCACCACCCACGTAGGCCGAGGCCTCGCCCAGTAGTGCCACCTCCAAGAGAGGCAGTGGGAGCCACATGGTCCCGGAGCCACATGGTCCCGGAGCCACATGGTCCCGCAGCCGCTGTGGCGCCACTAGACTGACACTGCTGGATTCTGGTTTTTAATCTAGTCTGCTACTCACGTTATTTTGGGAGAGTTCTTCCCATTCACAATCAATGTTATAATTACTAATTCTTTATTGTTCTCCATGCCATCTGGCCTCTGTTTATATTTTTCCTTTTTTCCCCTTTATCCATATTTCCGAGTATTTTGCTTCTGAATATCATCAGCTCTGGTATATCCCCCCCCTTGTATCTGATACCCCTTCCCTTTCTTTCCCCTTTCTCTTTGCCCCTTCTTCCTTCTGTTAGTTGCTCTTTTTCTCCCCCCTCCCCCCCTTTCCCATTTAATACTTGAAAGGTAAGATAAGTTTCTCAATTTAAGTGAGTATGTGTGTTAACTTTAGGCCTAATCTGATGAGAGTAAGATTCAGGAGGTACTTACCTCCTCCTTTCTTCCCCTCTATTGCTAATAGATCCTTTGTACCTCTTTATGTAATATGATTCACCCCATTCAATCTCCTCTATCCTCCCATCTCTTTACTGCCCCTTTTAAAAGAGTTATTGTTTCTAAATCATTCTATTAGAGTCACAGATAAAACATGAGTGTCCATCACTTCCAGCTAAGTATATTCTCTCTAATAGAGTTACAATTCTTGAGAATTATGAGACTATTTCTCCCAGGTGGGGATATGGCCAGTTTCATCTTATTGGATAGAGATTGTTTTCTTTACTCCCTTTTTTTTACCTTTTCATTTGTCTCTTGAGACACCTGTTTGATGTTCAAATTTTCTATTTACCTCAGGTATTTTCATCAGGAAGAGTTGGAAGTGTATTTCATTAAATATCCATCTTTCCCCCTGTAAGAGAAAGTTCAGTTTTTCTGGATAATGAATTCGTGGCTGCATTCCATTCTTTTGAATATCTCATTCCAGGCCCTTTGATCCCTTAATTTTGATGAAGCCAGGTCCTGTGTAATCCTTACTGTGGCTCCTTTTGTATCCAAATTGCCACTTTCTGGCTACTTGCAGGATTTTTTCTTTTATCTGATAGTGTTGGAATTTGATCACAATATTCCTTGGTGTTTTCATTTATGATCCCTTTCTGGAGGGGATTGATGAATTCTTCTAATAACTATCTTGCCCTCTGGTTCCATAATTTCAGGACAGCTTTCCATTACTAAATCCTGTAATATTGTATTTTGGACTTTTTTTTCTCTTCAATGTTTTCTGGAAGCCCAATGATTCTTAGTTGTCTCTCCTGGTTCTATTCTCGAGATCAGTGGTTTTGCCAATGAGGTATTTTAAATTTTCTTCCACTTTTTCTATGTTTTTGTTTTGTTTAACAGATTCTTGTTGTCTCATGAAGTCATTGATTTCCATAGATTCCACTCTTTTTTTTCTTAGAATAGAATTTTCTTCATTTCCATTTTGAAACTCCTTTTCCAGTTGGCCAATCCTATTTTTGAAGGAGTTTTCCATTTGCCCAAGTGTAGTTTTGAGAGAATTATTTTCTTTTTGCATTTGCCCAATTGAAGAATTCAGAGAATTATTTTCCTTTTGTATTTATCCAATTGTATTTTCCAAGGATTTCTTTTCTTGTTGTGAGATGTTAATTTTCTCTTTCAAAGTGTTAATTTTTCCTTGAGTTTCTTTTCCCAGTTTTTTTCCAATTGATTTTTTTTAGGTTTTTTTACAAGGCAAATGGGGTTAAATTTGTTACCCAAGGCCACACAGCTAGGTAATTATTAAGTGTCTGAGACCGGATTTGAACCCAGGTACTCCTGACACCAAGGCCAGTGCTTTATCCACTACGCCACCTAGCCGCCCCCTCCAATTGATTTTTAAACTCCTTCTTGATTTCTCCTAGGAAGTCTTTCTGGGCTGGAGAGCAATTCATATTCTCCTCTTAATTTTTAGATATTTCTGGGTTAGGATATATATTTTTCAAAGTACTTCTCAATGTGTCACCCTGCCTCTGGCCTTTTTTCATTTTCCTAGGATCATATGTTGGGGAAGGGGCTGGCTCAAAGAGGTTTGGTTTGGAAACCCTAGGGGCTTTGCTCACTGGGTTTAGTAACATCTTAGATCATAATGCAATAAAAAACACATGCAATAATGGGCCAGGGAGAAATGGACCTAAAACTGATTGGAAACTAAAAGTGGGGGTACTGATTGCTTTCTCTGGTGTGTCTGTGAACTTGATTCACTCCCTAAACCTGGAGGGGGTGGATGGAGCAGCAGGATCTGAATTATCCCTGAACAATATGGACTGGGCCTGGCTTGAGAATGTTAATCTTATTGTTCAGCTGAGGGAGCTCTGCTGCCCACACTTGAGCCTGGGGGGGGTGTGGGGACTGTTGCTGGCCTTGTTTTGGGAAGAGGACTCCACTAAATGTATGGAGCTCATGGCCTGAGCTGAGCATCTTGAAAAACAGGAGACCTTACCACAGTGCCTGTCTTTTCTCTGCCATCTTGGCCAGAAGTCCTGGCATTCCCTTTGGAAAATTCGTTCACAGACACATATCACCAGCTAGTCTTCTTCACTGTGTAGGCTTAGAGCAAGAATTCTTAAGTAGGTATATACAAAACTCCCAGGACATCCATGGATAGATTTCAGGGGTTTTATGAATTTGAGTGGGAAATAAAATTTAATTTTCATTAATTTCTAATGGAAATTTATTATTTCCTTTGTTTATGAATGTAATCCATAAACAACAGTAACACTGGCATTCCCTGTGCTCTTGCAATCAATAGGAACTACAGATATTTTCATATTCCACTATAGATATTGCAGATATATTGAAATATTATTTACTCTCATTACAACTTCAAAATACTATGGTTATTAGACCAACTCACTGATATTTACTATATCAAATTTATTTTTAATAATATTTTGATCATTCAATTTAGCTGCATTCCTTTATAATCACATGAGTAAGCTGTTTAAAATATTGTTCTGAGAAGAAATCCATGGGCCTCACCAGACTGCCAATGGAGCTCAATACAAGCAAAAATAATTAAGAATCCTTATCTTAGATAGCAGTCTGGGACCCTGAGAGTTTAACTGATTTCCCTGTGGTTACATAGATATTATGTGTGAGAGGTATTACTTCAACTCAGGTATTCCTTATACTAAGTAAGGTCTGCTTCCTATCCCCAGAGCTTATTCTAATCATTGAAATAATAAGAATATATGATGTATTTTATAAACTTCAAATAAACTAATACTAAAAACAACAACAAAATTCTTCAGGAATCAAGAAGTAGTTTTTCATTTGTTTGTTTTATTTTTAATTAGAATAATCAAAGAAGACTTCCCATAAGAGGAAGGACTTTTGAGAGTATATGTTTATATGGGAATAGAGGTTAAAAGATGGGTTGGATAAGCAGATGAGCAGAGTAGAGAGAAAATCCAATTCAGCAGGAGGGCTAGATGGCAAAAAAGACATAGGGGTCAGAAAGCACAGATATGTTTAGGAAATATTCTGTTGTGGGTTGGATAGAAAATAGGAGAAAGAAAAATTGAGGTAAAGAGAAAGAACAGCAATGGTCTGCTAATCCTGGAAAGTTCCTAATAATTTGTCTTCAAGAAAAATGTTTGGTCTACTTGGTGGGAGGTCCAACACTTTGCGCTAGAATTGTTATTCACTTTTTTCTTTTTTTCTCCATAGTCCAATAGTAAAATAATGCTTTTATTTACTAGGATGAACAAGTAAGATCAAGAAAGAAATTTTAAAAATCAATTCCCCTTTCTGCACTTCTAAATCCATCACCACTCTCCTCTCTGGACCTAACATTAGGAATGTCCCTTGGCTACATTTCAAAAGGAGGAGGAGCTGTATGAATTTTGTAAGCTTCCAGTGATTTCCTCCTTCTGGATTACTGAAAGCATCTCTCAGGAAAATTCCCAGATTCACCAGAAGTAAGTGTTAGAAGACCTGTCACCAGTTTGGTTCATTCATTCATTCATTCATTCATCAAGCAGTTATTCATTGCTACTCATAACTATATACAGAAAAGTTCAAAAGAACTTTACCTTAAGCAAATCTTACGTGTGAAAAATCTAGATTTACATGATGAAAATGATTACTCACTTCATTTAAGAAATCTTACTTTACCAAATATTTCCTTTAAAAAGTTAGTTTTCACAATAATTTTAAGTTGTAGTTATTTTCCCCTCCATCAGTCTATGTCTAATATTTTGAGAAATGTTGATATTCAGCAAGGTACATATATATGTATAAAAGCACTGACAAGACAGAATTTTTAAAATACAAGATACCTTGGCTATATTTGGTAAAAGAAAATAATAACCCAACAAATTTTAAGTTCATTAACTCATGTGCTCTTGAGCACAGGGCCAGGTATCTCCCCTTGCCAATCTATCCTCTATTCAACTACCAAAATAATTTTTGTAAAGTAAAACTATGATCAAGTTATCCCCTTACTCAGTAATTATAGTGGCTTCCTATCAACTCCAGAGTCATATATAAAATTCTTTTTTTTTAATGAATAAAACGCCTTTTATAATAGCCCTATCTTCTCAAACTTTCAAACTTCCCTACACCTTATACTTTTCCAATATTTAGCAACTTTGCCCCCCTCACTGTTCCTCCAACAAGAAATGTTTACCTCTGAATGCTGGGAACTTTTGCTGGCTGTGCTAGTCCTAGAATTCTCTTTCCTCATCTCTACCTCCTTGTTTCCTTGACTTCCTTGAAGTATTAGCTAAAAATCTGACCATCTACAGAAGCCCTTCCCTATGCCCCTTAATTCTAGAATATTTTATTTTTTTCCATTTTGTCCTGTATATATCATTTGCACATATTTGTTACTATATTGTCTCCTCCATGAGATCAGGAGCTTCTTGAGAGTTGGGACTGTCTTCTGTTTCTTTGTTTTCCCACTTATTAAATATTTGCTTACTGTTTGAAACATTCATCTATCAAAACTATAGTAGGTATCTTGGCCAGTGACATTTTTGCAAATGGAGAACTTTATGTCTATTGAATTACATTTCCAGATTCTTTGGCACACTTTCATCCTGTGACTCAACTATTTGTAAGAAAACAATTTGTGGCTATAGCACCATAAAAATAAATAAAATTTATAAAAAACTATTCCTCCATCTGTCAATTTTCTTTTCATGGATCCTTTTAGATGGTATAGTGGATAAAGAGCTGTTCCTACAATGGGAAGAGTGAGTTCAGATACAACCTCAGACACATGAAATGTGTGACTCTGGGCAAGTTATTTCTTTCTGCCTCTGTTTCCTCATCTTCAAAATGGAGATATTAATAGCACCTAACTCACAAGGTTTTTATAAGAACAAATGAGATAATATTTGCAAAGTGCTTTGCAAACCTTAAAATAGTATATAAATTTTCACTAACTTCATCATCATCATCATCATCATCATCATCATCATCATCATCATCATCATCATTAACACCCCCTCTATGCCCATGAGCTTTTGTGGATATTTTCAAAACAAGATAGAAAAGCACCAAGAGGAGACATTATCTAGCATCTCCATCTAAGTTTCCTGGATAGTGCTTCCACAAAATACAAACGAAGAGAAAAAGCTTACTGAATTTTTCATTGTTTCGTTGATTTTAATTCTTCATTGATGAATTATTCTTTAGGAGTATGATCTTGGAAAATGATTTATAAGTTAGATTTAGGAGACAATATAAACCGACTAATATTTATACTCATTGAACACAGTAACATTACCCACTGACAAGATTCAGATCAGACAGATAACATAAGACTCTGATCTGTTTTCCTTTTTGGATTACTGGAGAAAAGGTCTGAGATCATATTTAATTGGTTGCCCCTATAGACATAGCTCATTACTAGGCACATCTCAAGGGCTCAGTAATTGTTTGGTGAATTAGGAAAGTGTCCTTAGCAGTTTTAAGGGAGAGTAGGACCTTTCATCTTGTTCTATGGAACCTGGGGCAGGACAAAAAAAAATCTCAGCTGTATTATGAAACTTGAAAAAAAAACTATTCAAGAATTTTTTTTTTCTATTGCAGACCTCCTAAAATATCCTTGTGAGTGCAACCAGGGGACCCAAGATAATGATTCAGTACTTATTCAGTTCAAAGGCCCTTTGGGGGTCTTTCCTCTTAAAAATTACACAGTTCCATGTGCCCAAGGTGGAAGTTGTTTGATTGTCCCATGTCTATTTCAGCACAGGTTAATATTTCTTACTGCCCCCTAAGTTGTTTTCCCTATGCTTTTACAGGAACTTAATCTTTTTTTGGGGGGGGGTTAAGTCAGAGCAGTTATTATGATTTATGCAGCTCATTTCCAGAACTATCCTTCCAAATACCACCATGGAACAAGTCAGCAGAATCAAATGATGAATGCGTGTGCACGCGCACACACACACACACACACACACACACACACACACACACACACACAAACTTACTTTATAAAATTAGCAAGTTTCTTGCCCATATCAAGAATTTGTTGTCTATGCAGGATAAACCCGGAGAGATTACTTTGTGAGAACCCATGGTCCACCCTGCATGCACAGAGATAAGTTCTAAAAATACAACTGACTCCTACTTTCCTGTTGTTTTTTTCCCCATCTCTAAATGATATATGCTGAGCTACTTCTTGCCCAGACCAAGATGCCCAAGCTTCAGGCAGCCCCGGTAGTCGTTGAGCAGTCTCCCACCGCCATCTTCAGGTCTTCACTTTCTATTGCATCCTTGGGGTCAGTCTCAGCCAGCTGCTTCCCTGCCCTGGTTTTTACGAGCTTACTTCCTTGGTTATGCCTTGACATGATTTCCCCAGAGAGTTCAGGCTTGGGGTACGATAATATACCTTGGATCTGCAAAGCATTAAAAGGGAGGATATTGTCAGATATATGATCTAGCTGTGGACACAGGCCAGATGCGTTTGTAACCAGCAAAGAAGTCCCTTCTTGTCTTGGTCCACTTTTAACTGGCTTGTCTTTGCTGCTATCTATCAGCACCTTCCCTACTTATTTGGAATGGCTCAGTTAATTTCTTTCCTTGACCCTCCAGTCGTGTTGTTAGGAACCTGCTTAAAGCTGTATATAACAGGTGAAGACAAAGCCTTTTCAGAGAAACAAAAGAAAAGGAGAAAACCAAAGTACTTTATGTTCTCTTTAAGGTTCCCCCTCCTCCAACTCTCTTGGAATATTTACCAACAGTAGGGGAGTGGATTGCAATGAATGATTTATGGATTCAACAGGCTCCTTTTTGTTGCAATGGACTTGGGTTATATTTCTGGCAATAGCTAAAACCAGTCTCTCTCTTTAAAAAAAAATCTAAGGCTAAACTGTCAAAAGAAAACTTCAAAAACTCTCAAGACAATGAGACTGTGTCTTATGTTTGTGCCATCTGGTTGGAAACTCTAAAGGAAAAAAAAAACAGTGATTAGGTTTTCCACAAGCCACTCTAGCAAGCATAAGGGTCTTAGAGTACAAAAGGCTTAGATTAGACTTTCTGCATACTGGAAGGTTAAGTCACTTCAGTGAAAAAAGTAAGTTATACTGATTCTTTGTTATCATGGAGGCAACTGGTTGATGGATCGCTTCTTTTTTCCTTTCTTTTTTTTTTTAGATGTCAATTGATATGAACTGAACAGTCACTGTGTACAGATGTCTCCAGGAGGACTAGTAAATAGCTATTTCTATCTCTTGTCTTAGGTTTCTGTCTGTTTTCTCTCAGTTTCCTTAGTTGGAACATTAATACATCAATTCATTTGCATGGTATACCCCAAGGTGATACCCTGGGTCCTTCTTTACTCTCTATATGAGTATAATCAACAATAAACATTTATTATTGATTCATTCATTTGATGAACTCATCTACTCCCAATTAACAATCTATGTAGATGACTTTCACATCCATATATTTAACTACCATCTTTCTCTAAAACTCTATTCCCATATCACTATTTTTAGATATCTCTATCTGTATTCTCACTGACATTCCAAACTCAGTATGTTCAAAAGAGTACCGAATATTAATGCCTTGAGGAGGAGTTGGTTTAAAATTCTATCTCTCTGATACTCTATGATACCCTTTCTCTCTCTCTCTCTCTCTCTGAATCTCTGTCTCTGCCTCTCTCTGTTTCAGTCTCTCTTTTCCTCTTTTCTCTACCACAAATCTGAGCATGCTCATTAAAATGCCAGCTTGTTAGGAGAGGTTGACCAATATATGAATAATGTCATCGCTGTAAAAATCCTTTTTGAGAAGTGTGTACCATATTTTCAGAGAAGTCATTTGTCCAGAATCTACTTAGACAAGATCTTTGGTAAAACTTTAGTCACTGAGCATGCTACACTGTCAACTTCCACGAGTCTTGGTTTTCTCATTCGTAAAATAGGAATAATATTATCTATTTCCTTCCTACTTCACATTCTTGTGATAATGCTCAAATGTGATAAAGTACATAAAACATTTAGTAAACTTTAAAGAATTATATTCTCTACAGAAGTTGCAGATGAAATTAAGAGTAGATGAAATTACTTTGGGGAAAAGTATAAAGACAGAAATAAGACCAAAGCCAAATATCCAAAGAGGCAGTTTTAAATTAATGCAAAGGAAGGGGTGGCTCTAACCTTTAATTAATTGGACATATTAAAAAAAGTGGAATATAATATTATTGGGAAGTATTTGGTATTTCCCCACTAGAGATCCATAAGCAAAGGGTGGTTGATCTTTGTTCAATTTGTTGAAGAAGAGATGAGAGATTTTAACTCAGGTATGAGTTAGATGGTTTCTGAGATTCCTTCCTACTCTGAGTTTGTGATTTTTGTGAACCAAGAATCCAGCTCATAGAGCTTAATAAAAAGGTGATTTAAAACACTTCACCTCTGGAACTCAGGTTTTCACTTTAAAAAAAGAGACTTTTGCTTGATGGCCTTTAAAAATATCTTCCAAGATAATTTAAAATTCTAAATTTCATGGGGCATTTTTTCTAACTTGGCAAGAGAAAAAACCAGCCAGAATAATCTTTCAAACTGATAACATTGTATTTTGAAGAGTAGTTTTGGGTATTTTCTGCTTTATTCCCTGAATTAACCAATTAACAAGCATTTACTGAGTTCCTACTATGTGCTCATTGGTAAGGACAAATTTTAATGTCTTGTTTCTGTCCTTGATGGCAACTTTCCAAATAGGAAAGTATGAGAAAAATTCAGTGCCAAATGAGGGGTTGGCAACCATCTGCTTCCTCCACCCTGCTCAAAAATCATGATGCCAAGACTCAGATGTCTTTTCTTTGGAATGTCTTCATTTAGAGGCCTGTATTCTGTGTCCTGAATACATGTTGACTCTTGAACTGATGTGGCCCAGGAGACTGGTTAAAAGACCTGCTTTTCTTGAATTCTTCAAACTAGGAGTGTGTTGACCACATACTGACTTTTGTGATTGGCAGCCAGCATAGCAAAAGCACTTCCCACAAATGACAAGGGGATAGAAAAGAGGTGAATGACTGGAGGGTAAGGTAGGAGAAAATATCTTTCAGTGACCTATATATGTCCTCTCCCTGGTTAAATGCTTTGGAACAGACTACCATCACTCTAATAGATAAAACACTAAATTCATGTGACTGGGAGTTAATTTTTTAAATAATTAAGAACATTTACATTTATATAGTGGTTTTTGATTGAGGGCAGTTGCTGTTTGACCTGAATGGAAGGAAAGTTTAGGTTTTAGGTTTTCAAAGGGTCACAGAGTGTCTTTTGAGGCAAAAATATATCTGTGAATACATAGTTAAGAAGGACAGCATTTGAGAGAACTCCAGAGATAGGATTTGGGAACGGGAAAACACAACACTCTAAGAAAATAATCAGATATTAAGAACAAAATGGGGGGTGGGTGGGATAGTTGACTATCTAGCCTCAATTCTCTCTAATTATAGACAACTAGATTCTACAATGGATAGACTGAAAAATGAGAAGTTGAGAAGAAGTACATTCAAATCCAGTATCAAATACTTATTAGTCATGTGACCCAGATCAGTCACTAGACCTTTGCCTGTTCCAGCTTTTTCATCTATCAAGATCTATCATCTAACTTTCTGGGGTTAAATGTAATACTTGTATAGTGCTTTGTAAACTTGAAAACTCTATATAAATAATTTTTTATTATTCTATAGTCCAATATTATAAGGGACGGTCTAGTTCTGTATTGATGGCATTCTTTTTACCCTGGCTCAATTCAGTAGAAGAAAATTAATCTAAGCTTCAAGAATTTCTAGAGGGTGGAGATGTTTTCAACATAATTTTTAAGTCACTGAGCAATTCCCAAAATTCAATTTCTTCAAGTGGAATATTCCACCAGATAGGCCTCTGGTTCAGGGAGGGGCACACTGTCAAATGGCAAGGCAGAGATG
Organism: Macrotis lagotis; assembly: GCF_037893015.1. Taxonomy (NCBI): domain Eukaryota; kingdom Metazoa; phylum Chordata; class Mammalia; order Peramelemorphia; family Peramelidae; genus Macrotis; species Macrotis lagotis. Next base: position 752,839,542 of record NC_133658.1, read on the forward strand.
AAGACTGGCATATTGAGGTCATAAGCCCAACCCCAGAAAAAAAGGCCTAAAATGTTGAGTGGAACACTGTCAAATGGAAATGCAGAGATGAAGACTGGCATATTGAAGTCACAAGCCAAACCCAAGAAGAAAGGCTTAAAATGTTCAATGCAAGTGATGCATATATGTAAAATGTAAAGAAATTTAATTTCTTGGGAGAACATCTAACTCATTAAAAACATAAAAACAGGAAATAAAATTTACATCTCTTTCAGCTCCAATGTTACCGATAAATATGGTAATTGTACAACCAGAATATATTCAGAGGAAGGTGAATAGAATGGAGATCTTAGAAATGCTTATCACATAAGAATTAGTTGAAGGAACAGTAAGAGGGGAGAGTTAGCATGGAGAAGAGTAGACTAAAAGGAAATTTCATCTTCAGTTAAAAGAGTTATTATATGGAAGAGGGATTATACTTTCTTTCAATTGCTTCCAACAGAAGAGATAGAACCAAAGAATAGAGATTAAAATAATTCATATTATGGCATACTTTAAAAATAAATAGGGACTACAAATCTTTTCTCTACATAGCATGTGGTAATGTCAAAAGTGAAAGTGCTTGTGGGTTTATGGTGTTTCATCCCTGCTCCAAATATTTTGGGAAGTAGCCTGGATAATTTGATTGACTCCAAAGGGAATTGTGTCACATTATGAAATAAATAGAGTAAGATAAAATACTTTACTAAGTCTCTGAAGTAAGGTTCCTTAACATGGCATCAGAGCTGGAAAAAGAAAGAAGGGACACCAGGAAAAGGAAGAGTTACCATCTATTGGGTAGTCAGGAGAACTAGAGGAAATGTAAAATAATGCAAATCTGAAAAAAGTAACCAATATGGAGCAATAAATGACAATATTAACTGAGTCTTGTTTGAGTCATAAACTATAGAAAAACCTGTGTTAAAGATCATCAAAGAAGTCATGGAAGGAAGTATTTCTATGGAAGAATCATGTCTTTTTCTGGTAGTGTGCCCAAGACAGTACTCTAAGAGGGCGAGGCAAGCAATTAGGGAAGATAGCTCATTATAAATTGTTGCTATTTAACCTGTTTATTGTTTGAGTCTTGTAAACCTGCAAATATTTCTAAAAAGTAATTTTTTTCCAATGACATGAAAATTTTTAATGTTAAAAAAATTTTGAGTTTCAAGTTCTCTTCCTCCTCACTCCACATCTCTTCATTGAGGAGGCAAATAATTTGATATGTGAAGAACTTGTGTAGTCATGCAAAACATATTTTTATATAATTTATATTATGAAAGAAAAACCCTGAAAGTTTAAAACATACTTCAATCTGCATTGAAACTTAATCAGTTCATCAGGAAAACCCAAGAACACATATAAAGTGATGCAAATGAAGAAAATAGTATATAGTAACGTCAATTTGCCCAATGTTACCTGAACAGCTGAAAGCTCAAGGACACATTTGCTTGTTCAAACTTAGATTACTAAGGCCATTTACTACCAAGAACCATGTATCTAATCTATTCCATTCATCCACCCCTATATTGCTTGGCCAGTAACAGATTCTTTTGATATTTACCACTTTGTAATACAGTTTGAGATTTGGTATGACTAAGCCACCATTTGCCATTAATTTTTCATTGAATTCCTTGATATTTTTGAACTTTTGTTCTTCCAGATAAATTTTGTTATTCTTTTTCTGGTCCCATAAATTAATTTTTGCTTGTTTGATTGGTATAGCACTGGATAAATAAATTAACAAGAACTATAATTTTATTATATTGACTTGGTCTACCTGTGAACAATGAAAATTTCTCAGATTGTTTAGGTATATTTTTATTTGTGTGAAGTTTTGTAATTTTGTTCATATAGTTCTTGGTTTTAACTTAGCAGGTAGACTCCCAAACACTTTATATAGACTATGGTCATTTGAAAATTGACTACAGTCTTTAAATTCTCAGATGAAAGATATTTTAGAGGTTACCTATTCTTCTACTTTTATAAATGAAGAAAAAGGATTTATTCAGGATCACACAGGTAATGAGAGAATAATGGGTATATAAACCCAGGTCTGTTTATGTCAGATCCTATACTCTTTCTACTATTCCACACTTATGTCTATTGAGTTCTACTTGTCTCTCCCTCATCCCCAGGACTGTCAAACTCTTTTCCCTTGAATGTGAAGCTGTAACTTCTAGTATATTGACTCTAAGGGAGAAATTTCAGAAAACATGAGAGGTGATTGATAGATAGATAGGTAGGTAGATAGACAGATAGATGTTACAGATTGTTAATTAATCAATATATTGATTGATTAATTGATGGATAGCTAATAGATACAATAACTATATAAAAATAGACAAATTAATGCTATATCAGTTAATGATAGAGAGATAGACAGAGAGAGAGAGAGAGAGAGAGAGAGAGAGAGAGAGAGAGAGAGAGAGAGAGGAGACAGACAATTGCAAACATACAGAGAGTACTCCAGATAAAGAGACAAAAATCTTCTTGGATAGAGATTGAAAAAAAGAAAGAGACAGAAACATAGACAAGTAGGCAGATGAAGGGAGATATGAATGCAGAGAATGAATTAGAGAGAAACAGAGAAAGAATTAAAATCTATAGGGCATTTCTAAAAAAAAATGTAAGATTTAAGAAAACCAGTTTACCTAGAAGACAGCTAGACTGTGATGCCTTTACTTTCTATTGGCATGGATATATCTCTTTCCAAAGGCTTCAATAATAGAATTACAAGGACATTCCCCCCTCTGAGGGTTGGCCCAGGAAAGGGAAACCCAACTGTGTCATGGCCAATACATCATTTGTTAATATTATAAACAACAAATAATAGTATTTTAAAAATGCACAGTTAGAATCTCAGAATTATGGGCATGGAGAGGTAGTACATACGCATGGGACTAGGGTGGAATTACAATGATCAATCCTGATCTAAGATATTTACTATTCTATGAACTGCAGCTTTCATTTTTTTTTGAAATTACTTAAGTAATGTGGTACCAACATACATCGCAGCAATATTATAATGGAACAAGACAAGCCAGAGATCGTTTTCCTCTTTGAGAACTCCATCTCCTACCCATGCCTTGCAGTTCCCTCTCCTTTTTATCTGACTATCTATGACTCTATCCCCCTCCCACACACACACAATTCTTTCTTCAGCTGAGAGGAGGGAGTTTTCAAATAACCAACCTGAATGCCTGGGAATCAATTAGCAGATAGGACAGTTAACCAAGGTTGCTCAAAAGATGGGCAGTGGGAGGAGTGTGTGCATCTGTGTGCCTATTTGAATATTGTGGGGGTTGTTGGGAGCTGATGTGTGTATGTGTTGGGAGCTGGCAGTGGGGGGAAGGTCAATTCCTTCCTTTTACTATTTTAGACATTGCTACCTGAACAGCTGAAAGCTCAAGGACCTATTTACTGAGAAAGCAAACAAACATGTCAGCTAGAACCATGGCCAAGAAGATGAAAACAAGGCACCAGGAACTGGCTGCTCAGCATGGATGTCCCTGAGACTGATAGGAACTGCTGCTTTCCCTTGTTTATTCACACTTTAAGAGCTGTGGGCATTAAAATTTTTTTCTTTTGGAGAGGTCTATGATTTCATTGGCATGAATTTCCTCTACCAAAGCAGGATGGCACTTTTTTTAGATAGTTGTTTTTGGCACTTAGGGATTAAGTGACTTGGTGAAGGTTATACAAGCAAAATGTATTGGACCTTGAATGCATTCTGAGGCAACTTTCCATTTACCACATCATGTTACTTCAAAATGTATTAATAAATGACATTTCCATAGTCTAAATTAAAGTTCAGAAAGCAGTTTTCTCATAGCAAGGTGGTGAAGTTGATTGTAGAAAGACCAATCAGTTCCATTTTCAGCTTTATAAACTACCCTCTTCTATTTTATCCCCTAGAGAGTAGTTTGGAAGAGAGACAGGATCTAGTAGAAATTAAGACCACTTTCTTTCTTTTGGGAGGATGGGGTAGAGGGAGAGGAGAAGAGGCACAATCAAAATGACTAAAATGTATAAATCAGACAGTTTTAAAATGAAGTTGCATTACATTCAAGTAAATAGAGTGAGGGGAACTAATAAAGATTCTGCAGAATCATAGACTCACTGAATGTCAAAGATACAGGACCTTTGGAAGTCACCAGAGAGGGTTCAGGAAAAACCATGATCTCAATAATCACAGGGCCTAGGTTCAAATCTTGCTTCTACTATTTATTAATTTATAATCTTCAGCAACTTACTCCACAAAAGTAATGGGGACCTCAGTTTCCAAAATGAGAAGTTTGGACTAGATTATTTTTGAGGTCTCTTTAAGATCAAGTTCTGTGACCTACTCTTCTCTCCTAATTTTATAGAAAAAGAAACTGAGGTTGAGGAAGTTATTGGCCACAGGTAATTTTCCTACTAATTAGTGAAAAAACTGGGACTAGAACCCACATATTCTGTATTCACATTCATTATTCTATCTAAATAAAGGTCCTGCCATGTCCACTTCAATAAAATTAATGTGAATTCTATGTGATCGATATGCAGTATGAAAAATTTATTTTAGTCATTTCTTTTTCTTATAGATAATATATATATATATAATCTTATATTATTATATAATAATATATTATATGATAAATATAATATGTAATATATTATATATATATAATATAATGCAATCTTAAAGATCATAAATGCAAAAATCAGCCTAGTTCATGTCTGAATGCTCATGAGCTCCAAACTGGGAGGGAGAAATGAGATCCAAATGAATGAGATTTTGCTAAAAATAAGTGGAATGTGTAGATTCATACTACATTCATGTGGACCTCTAGATTACTTTGTTCAAATATTTCTTTGGACAGAAGAAAAAATTTTAAATGACTTGCCAAAAATAGTAAGTGGAACAACCTAATTTCAAACTTGGTTTTTTGGCCTTTAAAACAGAGGTTCTTTATACTTTCTCACCTATTTATAAATGAAACCACCTAAGAACAAACAATTTATTGATAACAAATCAATCAATCAATAGTCATTTATTCAATATCTTCTTGGATCATATCCTGCATTAAACTGGAGATATAAAACCACAAGGAAAACCATATCTACCTTGAAAGAGTTTAAGTGATGACATGTCCTTGTGGAGTTGGAGTAAGAAAAACCAGGATTAGATCCTGCCTCAAAATCCTGCTTTCTCAGTTTTTCTCATCTGCAAAATGGGGATAATGGGACTAATTACAGTGAATTTTGTGGGAATTATAGGAGATCAAATGTATGCAAAGTTCTTTGCAAAATCTCAATAACTATATAGATATAAATTATTATCAATAATAGCATTACAATTAATGTTTTGATGGAGAAACTGATGAATGAAACATTCTTTTCACAAAATGATTCTGTAAGATTGTACTGAAATTGGGAAGAAGATTCCAAGCTCCCAGGCTATGTGAGACTATGAGAGAAGTATACAAGTTTTGACATGACAAAAGAAAATTAAATTATGACCCTTTGGCAGCAGTAGGTCACTTGTTTTGCTCTTTAAGAGAAAGGAATTAATCTTGTTGTCTGGTTTCAATTGTCTATCACCTCACTTGGAGAGTTAATTTTACATGCAAAAATAACAAAAAAAGTTTTCTGTCTGCCAGAAAGCATTTTCTAATAATTGGACTAGAGATATTCATTTCAGTTTCATTTTTACTGATTAACTCAAATAATATTTTTAAAAATAAAACTTCTGGAGAAATATTTTGTCCATGTAGTTGTTTAATTCAATTAAATCCTACTATATTTCAAAGTGCCTACTATGTTCAAAAGTGGTAGGCACTGATAAATATCCCATCTCTAAATTATTTTCTCAAATTTCCTCAGCACTTAGCAACCTCCTCATCTCTTTGCCAATTAGATCTTGGCCTACCCATTCAATTAAACAGTCAGACAATCAATCAACAAGCATTTACTAAGAGCCTACTATGACTATGTTCCATGAAGTTTGATAGATGGTGGGAATACCAAAAAAGAAAAAAAAAAGAAAAAGAAATTCTCCTGGCTAGGAGAGTACATTCTGAATATTTATTAAGTATCTACTACATGTGTGCGAGTCACAGAGGAGAAATAGGCAGTTATGGAGCCAAGCTTTAGAAATGGAGGAGACCATTGAGGTCACCTAGATCAGACCCCTCCACCAAAGTCCAGGAAAGGTGAGAAACTGGCTCTAGGTCACCAAGGTGGGACTAGGATTCAAGTCCTCCCAGTTTATACACCTTCAGTTCCTTGCTACTGCTCCCCAACTTATTTTATTTTGTCAGTATCCTTAATAAAATGAGACATTCAGAAGTGGATACAATTATTCATCTATGTGCTAACCAAGAGAAACATTCTTCATCATAAAAAGAGTTCTTTCCATTATACCACACTGCCTCTATAAAATAAGCTTCCTATATTCATGTTGTTCACAGTCTGGTAGGAGAAGGAGGAGGGAATAAGCATTTATAAAATGTTTATTATGTAACAGGCACTGTGAAAAGCACTTTACATATATTATCTCATTTGTTTCTCAGAATATTTTTTTTTAGGTTTTAGCAAGGCAAATGGGGTTAAGTGGCTTGCCCAAGGCCACACAGCTAGGTAATTATTAAGTGTCTGAGGTGGTATTTGAACTCAGGTACTCCTGACTCCAAGGCTGGTGCTCTATCCACTGTGCCACTTAGCCACCCCATTCAGAATAATTTTAAGGTAGAATCAGTTATTCTTATTTCATACTTGAGGAAACTCAGGTAGAGGTTAGGTAACTTGCCAGCATCACATTGATAGTGTGCTCTCAATGCAACCTCTGAAGTTCAGATGGAAAATGTGGACCCATTCTCTAATTTTGACCTGAAAATTTGCACCAAGAAAACACTGGTTTTCTACCAGCCAGTCCACCACATTCATATGTGGAACCATCACTTATAGAAAATGGAGAAAATCTGAATGCTGAGAATAAGTTCACTTGCATACCTTGGCATGCCTTGGCATACCTTCTAGGTAAGTTCACCTAGATGATTAAATTGATGCACACATTGCCAGAGCTCCCAAGGAAAGTGTGATAGAGAAGAGATACTAGACAGCCTATTGAAGATTTATAGAGCCATCATGCTGATCTCATTGCTGTGTGCCTTTGAACAGTATACTAGTACCATGCTAAGAAACTGAATTGCTTCCATTTGAAATGTCTTAGGAAGATTCAGAAGATCCCTGGTAGACCTGAGATCCTTTCTTGAGTTGAACTATGAAGCATTCAAATTCTATTGAAGAAAGTACAACCTTGATAGACTAGTCATGTTGTTTGCATGACAAATTTATAGTTGTCTAAAGGACTATTTTACAGAGAACTCATAAAGGGCAAGTGCTTATAGTGAAGTCAGAAGACTCAATAAAAGAATAATCTTAAGCATTCTCTCTCAAGAAATTTAGAAGTGAATGTGAGATGTGGGAGGCACTGCCATAAGATGACTCAGCATGCCATAGGCATGCCCTCATAAAAAAGTGTTAGTGTCTATGAGTAAAGAAGAATTGAAGTAGTTCAAAAGAAATGATGATGTAAATGAGATGTAAAATTTGAGAAATATCTGCATGCTAAATTTTCCTGGTACAGCCTTCTGAGCTTATGTTGCTCTAATTAGTCACACTTGACTTCAACATAATGAAGTCATTTTTGCTCTTCTTTGAGCACAAAGGACAATAATCAACAAACCATTAAAAGCTGGATTTGAACTCATCTTCCTGGTTCCAGGTCCAGTGCTTTCTATGTTATACTACCTACCTGTTCATCTCCTAGACATATATGCCTATATAATTAAATAATATTAAAATAATAAGTACAGGACGAGGGAATTTTTTTTACCAACTAAGAACTCTGTTAATAGATTATTAATAGATGGAAGTCAATTAAGATTTCCTAAAGAAAAAGACATTTGAATAGATTTCAATACCATAATTCACATTTCCTTCTTTATAATTCTTTTACTACCTGTGATTTTGCTGGTAAAGGAACTCCCTGTAAGGACACTTCCTTTACTAATGCAGAGCAGTACCTGTTGTTCAACTTAGATACTCTGAGTTTTCTGGGACCCGATGGGTTTAGTGAATTGCTCATGGTTACTGCCAGTATATATCAGAGGCAATACTTGAATTCAGGTCTTCCTGTCTCAGTCCTGTTCTTGAAACACTATGTGATCTTTCCAGTGCTTTCAAATTTGCCCCAAGTGCTCTCTATATAACAACTAAGGTATACTAGATGAACCAATCCCTTCACTCTCCCAAAACATTAAAAACAACTTTTGTTGAAGATTTTAAAAGTTGGAATAAAGACTTTAAGTTTCTGGGTCTAGGTCTTTCTAGGTTTCCCCCAACATATTGATGGGCAAATCACAAATACTCCTTTTGTGGGTTTTGGTATGACTTTCTCAACTATGTTTCTCTTTTTTTCCTTTTTCTGGTAGACCATCTGTCTGGTAAATAGCATAATATCCCATAAAGAGGATATTTGATTCAAAGAGATTTTGGCAAATTATAATGATATGAATGGAGGTCAGCAACAAAGTACATCTTCTTTTCCAAAGAGTTATCAGTTGCAAACTGAACAATTTCACAGCTGCTTTGACTATTTTGGCAGTCCATAACTTTGATGAGAGGCCATCTGGGTTAAACAACACGTATTGTGTATACATGAAACAGAGAGGGAAGAACTGTGTAGAGCAACCCAAATTTGCCTAAAGTGGCCCTCGGGATCAGGACTTAGATCTCCCCAGGGAAGGATACATGCCAAAAACTGAATCATTCAAGGCAGATTCCTGTCTAAATAGTTTCACGTAGCAAGACTCTCCCTTGAGGGCTTAAAATGATGCAAGAGGAAGAGGAGCTATCAACAAGGACCAAAAAAAAATGTTCTTAAAATATATAGGATGCCTGCTGGGGATTAGCAGGTTTGGAAGAAAGGGGAAATATCATAGAAGGGAGTAAATATCAAATTTCTTTAAAGGACACAGACACTCATGCTTTTTCCATTCAGTATCAGGAGATATTCACCAAGGCAAGATTAGGCCTGATTTCCTGAAAAGCCCACCTACCCAACAAACCTCTCTACCACAAGTATGACATTGTCACTTAAATTTCTGATTGGAAAGTCAAATTTCTCACCATTGAAATTAATTTTGGATAGATGAGTGAAGGTAAGCAGGAGGGACCTTGATCTAGGGTAGAAATCAGAAAAGCAAAGAAGACACTAAAAGAGGAGACAGTAGAGGCACTAGTGACCAGTTTTGTTTCCACCTAAGTTTTGTGTGGGGTTGTTCCATGCTTTACTTAGACAATTAAAGAAGAGGCATCTCCTAGTATAAGATATTTTTCATTGCAGAGGGGTGAGTAATTAAAAAACTGGAGTGATGGGGGAAAATATGTATGTTTGTATATATATATATACATAATTATGTGACATATTGATATATACATGCATATGTATATATGTGCATATGTGCATATTATATATATGCATATCAATGAAATAATACTCTACAATTGTTTTCTCAAATTGAAAGAAAAAGTGGGACAGACTTCAGTGGGCATCTAGTCCAATTTATATCTTCCTAACAATTCCCTCATCAATATGCCCAATACGTTGCTATCTTGTCTTTCCTTGAAAATTTTGACTGAGAGGACCCCATTAACTCCCAAGAGAGTCTGTTTTAGTTTTGGGTAGGTCAAATTGTTGTGGTGATTTTTTTTTCTTCCTTACATCAATCCTATATATGTCACTTTGCAACTTCTACCTATTAATCCTAGTTAATTAATTCACCAAATAATCTGCTCTCTGGGGTCAAGGAGAACACGTCCAATCACTCTTCCACATGAAAACCATCCAAATATTTGAAGATAGTTATAAATATCTCCTTCCCCTCCCCCCACCTCCAAACTTCAATATTTTAAATAGGCATTTCTAGTTGCATTATTTTAAGGTCCCTCATAACTCTTGCTACTCTCTTTTTTAGTAAGGATCCTTACTAAAATGGAACACCCAAAACTAAACACACTTTTCCAGATGTGGGCTGATCAAGGTAGAGATTCTTCATGCTAGATCATTCTCTTTGGTCTCAATAAGACCTTTCCTAACATTAGGAATCAGAGAAGAAAGGAGTTAGTTTTTTCACATACCTAATTTGCTTCTTTAACTGGAAGGATATGATTAGATGTGGCACAAATGCTTGTATTATTTATTATTAAAACTTACTTATTAAGGTAAGACACTGGGTGAAAAATAGGGATGGTATAATACAACAAAAACTCAGATACTGTCTTAAAACTTTAAAGTTTACAACACTCCACTTGCTTTAATTGACATAATATGCATATGATGGCATAGTCTTCTTCAATTTTACATGAAAATTCAGTCTCTTAGCCTTCAAAGTGTTCAGAATGCTTATGGTCCAACATGATTATTTTATAGATGAGGAAATGGACACTCAGAGAGATTAAGTGACTTGCCTAAAGAAGTATTGGCAGAACTGGGAATGGAAATTCTACTTTTTATACACTTGTGTTAACTCACCTTTGTTCCTATCAAGGTGCCTACCATAGGCAGTAGTAAAGGCCTTCAAGACATTTCATTTTTGTCAAGAAATCAGATGTATCAAAATAACTAAGAAGTACAATGAAGCTAAATAGGTAGCCTAGTATTTTTATTTTTGAGGATATGATACTTTCACTCCTCATTCCTTCCAGGGTCCATTTCCCCAAGACTGTCTGGAAGTTTGAATCTGGGAGAAGAAAAGAATAAAAAAGATGACTATTTAAAAAGGCAACCTATTTTACAGATACCAACTTCTTAGTCCTTGCAATGACTTTATGTGGTGGAGAAGTTGGAGATTATTCAGGTGGAGGAATGTGTCTCTTAAACATCAATTTAAATTACCCAGTAACACAAGGGAGCCCTAAAATTAGGCCTTATAAATAAATATGATTGGCATGGTCATCAACTGATTGTCAGGGTGTTCTTTGGTTCATTTAACCAAAAGAAGCAGAAGTCTTACATGGACCTTGCTATACAATCTGGTTTGAAGTTGTCTCAATATATTATTGTCCTTATTCCTAAAGATTATGAAAAAGACATGGCATGAGTAAAAAAACAAAAAGATGTCTGTTTGGAAGAAGGCAAATCATCATACTTTCTTTAGGAAATTTATTTTAAAATAAAGCAACCAGATGTTGAGATGGGTTGTATTAGAACTCTATCACATTTTCTGCCTTTCAAGTTAACTCACCATCCCATTGTCTGGAAGGATTTACTAGGAAGACATGGGCTAGGGATTGGATTATTTGAATTCTGAAGTCCCTTCCAGTTTTCTTTTATTTTTAGCTTATGGAAGGCCAAAAGCACTTTTTTAGAGATATTTGAGCTGGATTCTTTCCATTCAGAACAAATTGTAGGTCCCCCCCTCTAAGAGGCTACATTTTCTCACCAGGGCCACTAGGGGGGGCATTTGGCAACTTACTCTTTGGACCAGGTGAATGGGACCCCAGTGGCCTGAGAGAAACCGTTTGTTCAGGTGTGCGGTTTGCTTTTTCAGCTGGCAGCGTCGGATTCCAGGATCCCCAAAGAAAACGTACTCAGCTTTGCTTTGGGAACGGAATTCCCTGACTCAAGCATACATTGTTCAGATTGGGACAGACCTCTCCATGACAGTGACCAGGAACTCATAGAGCAAGGTTCAAGCCTGCATCCGTCTTGTCTTGGAGACCCATCAGCACAATCAGAATCATCTGGACCTTGGGGAAGGGGCTGCGGAGACAGTGCAATGCCACCACCTGCTGGGCCTGGCCTGAATTACACCAGGAACGGGCATCTTAAAGGGAGCAACATACTAATAGAGAAAATGCAGATTGTTTGTTCTCCTGGTGTTTCATTGCAGGTTCTCACAAACCATACATATAGATAGACAAGTTGCATATTTTAAAGACAAAGTTATTTTTTTGTCTAAAACAACTTGCTTCTTTTCAGGAAACTTTTTCAACTAAGGCTGATTAGCAACTTCTCTACATCTCATAATCTTTTTGTTTTTTAGGTTTTTGCAAGGCAAATGGGGTTAAGTGGCTTGCCCAAGGCCACACAGCTAGGTAATTATTAAGTGTCTGAGACCGGATTTGAACCCAGGTACTCCTGACTCCAAGGCCGGTGCTTTATCCACTACGCCACCTAGCCACCCCTACATCTCATAATCTTGAAGAGTTGTCTCCAGTATTGACTTGCCCAGAATTGCATAGCAATTAGATTTATTTCAACTCTGATCTTCTTTTTCCAAGGCCAGTCCTCTTTCTCATAACTTTCCCTAACTTCTCACTTAGTAAAATGTCATCAGGGGGAAAACTCTTTTTCTAGGCAATAATTAAGGGCAGAATTACATATCATGTTTGGAGACCCCAACAGTGGGACTCCTGAGGCCTTGAATATCTTCATTTGGCATTTCTGCTATACTCAGAAAGGTGGTTAAATGGAAAGAAATGACTTTCAAATTTAAAGAAAATCTTTATCTGATATTTTGAAATCATCTTGCCCTTTACGTCATACTCATTTTACAGATTAGAGTCCAGAATGGTGAAATAACTTACCCAAGATTAAACATCTGGTCAGAACTTGATGGTGCATTTCTTCGTCCTTAGTTTAGTTTTGCCCTCTCCTCTTTCAAAACACATTTTTAAGTAAGCATTTGTACCACTAAGCTATTCAAAGAGGACTGGAAGATGATAGGTTTAAGAAATGGTATGATGATATTTATCCTTCACTCTCAAAGAGGACCATGACACCAGAGAGGTGATGCCATGATAAGCACATGAATTGGATTTGAGTGGGGAATTCTATGCTGTCACCAACCTCACTTTCTCCTCCAGAACCATTCCAGTGGCCAGATATGAGTTGTGACAAATCGAAATGGCCCTGAATGGAAGGCAATCAAGATTAAGTGACTTGCCCAAGGTCACACAGCTATTAAGGGTCAAGTGTCTTGAGATTGGATTCGAAATCTTGTCCTCCTGACTCCAAAGTCCAGTGCTCTAGTCACTGCACTAAATTATATAGTTATTGATTTAATGTTTACAAAGAGTTTTGTTACACCATCTCTAGTAAATGAATGCAAATAATATTAATCTGATGTTTGAGATTAAGAATTTGAGACCAAATGGTTAAGTGCTAGGTATTATCATAAGGCTACCTAAGGCTGAAATGACAGGTCTTTGACTAAAGGAGAAAAAATTAAGAACAGCGCCATTTCGAAGTTCCTTTTGTCATCTGTCCATCCTACTCCAGATGACTGGAGGTGACCTCATCTTAGTATGTGCTTCCTCCTCTTTTATCAACTTAAAAACTTTGTGATGTCCTAAGGCTTGCTTTTTATTTTATTTTATTTTTACAAGGTAGCTAAAACCCCAGTAAGTCAAAACATTCCCAGCCAGGCTGTCTGCTGCCACTGGGTCCCAATATAAAAATGGATAATTATGACTAGTGGAAAGGGAAGAACCCCGCCTGTGTTTGCTTATTGCTCTTATGTAGATATAAAATAAAGGAAAGCCTCACAACCCTTTTCCCTCTTTCGTTTGCTTTGTGATCAAAGTTAAAGAAATCAGCTCTGAACTTCAAGCCAACCTATGCAGGGCACTTCCTCCAGTGCCCTGTGGTATATCATGAACCAGAGCTGAGTTGCTTCTATTTCCTTTTGCCCTTCATTTTTGTCCACCAAGTTCAGTATCCTCCTCTATTCTTGTTCTCCTCTAAACTTGGTACAAAGTGCAGACAATCAGCAGTGATGAACAAGGCAACATCTTGGATTTGTTATGGGCTTTTCAGATGAGCTCACACTCATATTTCATATCATTCCTGCAGTCATCTGATTCAGGTTTGTCACATTTTCTAGAGACAAAGCTCCCGACATGTTTTATTCATTATCTGTTCTGTCTCTGAAACAAACACCTGCAATGCATTTTTGAACCAGGACTCATCAGAGTGGTTTCATCTTGCTTGACCTGAGTTTTTGTACTCCTGCTTAGGTCAGAAACATCATCAGCATTTAGGAGTGTTACCTACTCACATGAGGACTGCCTTCTCCCAGGCAAAGGAGACCATCTTAGTAGGGGAAAGTACTCTACTGGAGGAAAGAAACTGTGGTTGTTTCCTCCAGTCCAAAACATAATGTCTAGCAACTAAGCACTTTGTTATTTTCTGAGCTAAATTGAATTGAATTTGATGAAAAAATAATTGCTTGACTTATATAGTGATTTAGTGTTTACAAAGAGCTTTGTCACATCATCTCCAGTAAATGAATGCAAATAATATTAACCTAATATTTGAGACTAAGAATTTGAGACTGGATGATTAGGTGATGAGTAAAGTCATAAGAGTAGTAGTTGTCAGATTAAGTCTTTGGAATTAGAAATAAGACTTTTGGTCTTTCCCCCTATACAACTATAGCAGAAACCAAAGTTTAAAAAAAAAGGCTCTTTACCTGGATTCTGTAAGTTTTTCAAATTGGCAATTGTATATCAATATCATTAATTTCCTTTGTAATCTTTTGACTTTTATTTTATGCACTTAAAAACATTACCCAGGAAAGGGATCTTACAGTCTTCACCATCCTGCCAGAGGTGTCCAAGAATAAAAAAAGTACAAATGAAAAAAAAGGTTAAGAAACTTTGGTTTAGAAGAATCCTCTCATTTTTAACTGATTTCTTCCCAGCACCAGTAGACATCTACAATAATGGAATAGCAGGTGATAATGAAATGGAAATAGAAGTTTTTGGAGTTCACCACAATTTTTTAGTTGTTTGGTCATTGCAGAGCAGCAGTCACTAGAATAAATCTCCCTAAATTTGGAAATGATTTTAGAGAGTTGTTATTGTGGTGAAACTTTAATCAGGTTGTAATCAACCTGACAAAGACTATCCAAACTTAACTTTGCTGCTCCTAGAAGGCAAACAGATAGCTTCTTCTTAGGCCTTGACCTTCAAGTTTGTCAACTTTGCAAGACTTGCAAGAACTTATATTCTCCTATAAGAGTCTATGTTTAAATTCATACTGTGCTCGGACCTCTAACAGAATTCAAATATCGCAAAATGACACTTTCTTGAGAATGCAGATTATGGTCAGCTTTATTATAATCTTTTTGAACAATCCAGAGCAAATTGTTCTACCTTTATTTGCCTCAGTTTACCCATCTGTATAAGTTTAATTGCATTGAATTAAAAATGTACCTTCCTTTTGACATTCTCAAAACTATTCATGTTCTATCACTTATCTCAATAGGCTTCTTGTGCATTGAAAAATGAAAAAAATCCCTTTTTATAGATATGGAATATTTGATTAGGTCATGGTATAACTAAAAAGAGAAATAAGGTCCCTGGAATCAAGCATTCTTCTTCTGAGTTTAAGGTACCCTTTGAACAATTCTTTCTTTCCCATTAGAATTTAATACCTTTTTTGTTTTTTGTTTTTGTTTTTGTTTTTGTTTTAGGTTTTTGCAAGGCAAATGTGATTAAGTGGCTTGCCCAAGGCCACACAGCTAGGTAATTACTAAGTGTCTGAAACTGGATTTGAACCCAAGTACTCCTGATTCCAGGGCCGGTGCTTTATCCACTGTGCCACCTAGCCACCCCTAGAATTTAATACTTTTAAAATTATCTGAAGTGACCTTGTTTTTCTTAGTTTCAGTTTCAAATGATAGATCAATCAACAAACATTTACTAATTGTCTACATTGTTCTAGGTTATGTGCTAGGTGTTATAAATTCAAATACTAATTTTGGGGGAACTATAATTTGAGAGAATTAGCTTAGGACATGGTATTTGCCCTAAACTTCAAAGAAAGCTAGAGATTTTAAGAAGCAGAAGTGAATAGAGAGAGTAGTTCAGGCATGGGGGACAGCCTAGGCAAAGGAATAGAGATAGGAGATGGAATGTTTGTCAACATGGAGCAATAAAACCTGTTTTGACCTGTAGCATGTATGAGAGGGAATAATAATGAATGAGATTCGAGAAGTAGATGGAAATTATTAAATGCCAAATCCAGAGTCTATATTTAATTGAAGAGGTAGTAGGGAGCCACTGGAGTTTATAGTGTGGATATATGTGCATTAGGAATATCACTTTGGGTGTATCAGAGGGCTATCACTTAGGAACATCACATTAGGATGAATCAGAGTGGGGGGGAGACTTGAAACAGGAAGATTAATTAGAAGGTTATTGTAATAGACTAGGCAAGAGGTGCTGAATGTAGAAAAGAGGGTGAATAATAATACTTTGAAGTCTGCATAATGCTTTACCAATATCCTCTCATTTTATCACCACAATGACACTGGAGGGTAGATAATATTATTATAATCCCCATTTTACCATGAAGAAACTGAGGCATTAAGAAGTTAAATGATTTACTATCTGAATCAGGTCTTCCTGAAGCAAGGTCTATTGCTCTCTCCATTACATTACAAAGCTGATATTAGATGAGAGCTATTTCAGAGGTAGAATTGATATCACTCAGCAAATGAGCTTCATTCATAAAATAATAAGGTTGGGTTAGACCTCAGGGTCTATATAGCTGTAAATTTATGAAATTATGATCTTATAATGTTAAAAAAAGCAAATATGGAAAGATAGAAAAACACATATTTTACATTTGTTTGACATCTGGACACTGATGAACAAGTGTCCACTTCAGTCTCTCACTATTCATAATACTGTGAGTTATGAGTACTATTTAGGAAAGAAATGTTGAACATGTTGCAGGAAATAAAATGCTTTTGTTCTCCTACACTGATTAACATATTGTATAGATTTTGAGAAAAGGAAGGAGAGAAGATGGAACACATCTTATCCTTTTTTATTTCAGGGAAAGCACTGAATCAGAAACCAATGAACTGGTTTGTTACTAAATTGGATAAAAAGCCTAAGGGTCACTCTACTCACAGCATTTCAGATGGCATCATGGGCAAATCCAAGCGGCCAAGCATGAATTTCAAGAGAGGGGAACAAGTAAAGATTGGAATCCAGTTGCCTAGGAATTTATGAAGGCATGGTATCTTACTTCTATTGCCAGACACAGTATGGGATATGGAGTAGGTTCAGAACAAACTTTAAGACATAAACCTAAGGTCAACTCTCACCAATGGCCAAGTTTTTGCCCCTAATTTTATTTAACTTTATAGTCTCTGCTCTGATAACCTTATTTATTCCCTTTTCTTCAAATATTGCCTGTGCATAAATGACTACCTAGTCTGTACCTCCAACCTTGATATTCACTGTCATGTATTTTCAAATGCCTAAAAGACACCTCTTTCTGGATATTCCTTCCACTGGCATCTCCAATTCCATCTAACCAAAATTCAATCTACCCCTAATTCTGATTTTTTCTCTTTTTATGTAGGATACTTTGATTCACCTGCTCTCATGCATGAATTTTTTCATCATTGTTTATTCTTCCCTCTCCCTTATCTCTCTCTTATATAGTTTCCCAATCCAGTCAATTCTAAATCCTATTCATTCCCATTGTTCCAACTCTATCTGAAGCTTTTCAGTACCACCAGACTGGGTTATTCCCATGGTCTTCCAAAAGCTATTCCTGTCTCCACTTTTTACTCCTTCTAATTTATACTTCATATTGTACCAAACCAGGCTTTCTTTTTTTATACCTTACACACCTTAGTTTGGAGAGAGATCTACAATCATTTAGCCCCCTGACCCTGCGTAATAATGTCCTTTCCTGAATCCTAACAAAGGATCATCCAATCTTGACTTGAAGACTTTTAACATAGAGGGAGCCAACACTTCCCCAAGTAGTCCTAATCATTTTCCCCTAATCATTAGGAAGTTTTCCTGAAATTGAGCTTACATCTGCATTTCTGCAACTAATCATGTTGTTTCTGTGCTCAAAAATCTTTGTGACTCCCCATTGTCTACTGAATCAAGTTTTGACTTTTAAATGAATAAAAAGGTACTTATTCTCTGACAAGCATTGTGTAAAGCACGATCACCATGTCCTCACTGTCAAGGACATCACATTCTAATACATAAAGTTGAGCTGTTAGATGAGTCAAAATACAAGCAAATCCTAGGGGTTTGGTTCAGTGATGGTATGGGATGATCTTGAGGACTTTGGGCTGGTTATATAAGTAGGTAAGTTGATTGTGGTAGGAGATTACACACCTTAGAGGGAGACAGTAAGATCTTGAGAGTTTGAGGATGTATTAGAAGGTATTAAGGTATTCTCCAACTCATCAGAAGGAATGTGGTTATTGAATGCAAAATCATCCAAATCCTGTAAGTATCCAAACAACCAGGGTGAAGGAGGAAGACAAGAGGGTAGAGAGCCCTTGTGGTGATTCTTCTTTCTGATAGCCAAATCTTCCAGTTAGAGAAGGGGAGCAAGGAGGGTAGTGTACTCCCATTGGTATCAGTTCTGACATTGAAGGCTCTTTATAATCTGGCACTACTCTCCCTTTTCAGACTTGCTTCCTTCTATTCCCCTCAAAGAGCTAGGATAGAGTTCTGAGCTTGGAATCAGGAAGACTCATCTTCCTGAGTTTAAATCCAGTCAATTCCTAATTATGTGACTCTGGGTAGATCATTTAACCCTGTTTGCCTCTGTTTCCTAATCTGTAAAATAAGCTGGCAAGCCATTCCAGTATCTCTTCCAAGAAAACCCCAAATGGAATCACAGAAAGTCAGATACAACTGAAAAAAAAAAACCTGAATCCTCCTTTGAAATCCTCCTTTGAAAAAGTATGCTACTTTTTGAGCTTTCCAGGTCTCAGTTTCCTCCTACAGTTGTATTAGAAGATCTCTCAGTAATGGTATTTTTTTTCTTCACACAACTCTAAATTCTATACTATTGTGGTCCTCCTGACTTTATTCTTTTCGAAGTCACAATTTGATCTGCAAGACTGGACATGGTTTGAAGAATCAGAAGACAGGGAGATAGCAATCCAGATGTGTGGTACCTTATAAACCAAAATACGGTAGGTCCAGTAAGGTTAGCAGAAACTTCAACTTGTAGGTTTGGCATAAAAGATAATGTCTGATGCTTGAAAATATGGATTAAACCAATGTAAGAGGGAAATTGCTTCAGACTTCCCCCTAGTTTGACTATTACAAACTGGTTTCTGGTTGACCAGTGAAATCTATTATATACTCAGTCCTCTGACTGCCCTTTTATTTATTGTTCTAATCACTGGGTATAATAGCAGCCAAGCCTCCGGTGGAGGGAGATGTGACAGGATAATGGTCTCCGGCTTTAAAAATAACGTCTCAGTTTCTCCAAGGCCTCTTCTCTAGCAGCAGGAGACCATTAGCTTGTCACATCGTCCAGCACTATTGACATTATCTTTTAATTGCCCCCAAAGACCCATCTCCTAGGCAGTATGCCTGAGATTTCCAGAGCACTGAGCTCTTTGGGAATGACGTCCCAATGTGTTTTATCATCTGCTTCAGAAAATCTAAGGAGTAAGGAAGGGGGGATAGAAGATTAAAGGCTTTTAAAAATGGAGAAGAGCATTAGGGGGACAGGGGAGGAAAGGGTACATTCATGAAAACCATTAAATGGAAAGTAACAAGGAAAAGAAGGGAAGCTATCTAGAAGAATTCTGAGGACCAGATGTGAGGCAGAGAAGTAATGAGTTCTGGAATATGTTAAATATGATCCTAGAGACAAAAGCAACTGCCCAGAGTGGGCATTTTAATGATTTTTGTATAGACCACAATTAGACCAATTCTAGCACTATCACAACCCTGGGAACAAGTCTCTAGCCAATTGCTAACCTTCCCTGTCCACCAACTCTCTGACAGAGGCATATCTTGGTGGTCCTCTCTGCTAGTTCTATTTTATTTTTGACATTTCTTTAAAGAATGATTATTTGGAGTGATGTTCAGCTGTTCTCTACCTCTTAAGACGATAGAGCAAAATAAAATAATGTTAATCTGAAGTTGCAGGCATTGGACTAGGCTTACCAAGGACCTCCTTTATTGTGAAGTATTTGAAATCTGATTGTTGATGGAGAATGTGGAAGCCTTACCAACAGGATAGATGAATTGTATTTGTGAGGGAAATGGGGTTACATGAGAAGGCTTCTAAAAATGACCAAGATTTTTATCATTTCATCTCTGCAATCTCAGGTCTAACTGACTGTCTTCTACACAGATGACTATGTAGCTCTGAGAATCTATCTATCCATTTGTGTAATCATCTTTTATGACATATTCCCCAGTAACCTAAAGAAAACTATTTTGGGGATAAGTGCTTGCTCTCCATCTCCTACCTCTGAGAAATGATCCCCCACCCACATTTCCCGTACTCAATCCTATCACAGCTGCCAGTTTCTGATTACAGGCATCCCAAGAGCCATGGTAGGCTTCTGTTTTTAACCCTTGTCTAGTCCTTACAGCCCCACCTCTCTCCCCCTTTCCAGGACTCCCTCCCTTTTCCTGTTTTCATCCTGTGAGGCTCTGATAAGATGACATTTGTCCCCTACAAAGAGGGATTTTTTCCTGTTCATTATTGTTCTTCAAAGTCATACTTGATACCAAGGTCCTTACCCAAACTTCAGCAAAGACAGACTATGAATTGGGAGGCATGTGTATTATTGTTCTTCAAAGACAACATTTGATATCATGTGTTACCCCTACTTGTGCAAAGAGAGAGCATGAGCTGAGGGGTCTGAGTGAATAACCAATGGTCCAATATGTGTGTGTGTGTGTGTGTGTGTGTGTGTGTGTGTGTGTGTGTGTGTTGAGCAGGAATGTGGGGTCAGGAATTGATTCTCCTTTAATCACATATGAATCATTAGAGAAATGTGGCCCCTGGTTTTCCAAAAGCAGGGTATATTTTTCTTCAACTACAAAGAAAAGGGAATATGGTAAGTTGTAAGCAGTGCTTTAGCCTTGGTTTCTGACTTCTAATTGTCATGACTTCTAAATTTTGATGACCCATGGGAGTTACATGGATTTTAGTAAACGGGCTCCAAACAATTTTGGACATGCCTAAATGGTCAGTTATATCAAACTGGACTAAGAATAGCTTATTTGAATCTCTCTTTGAAAAATCAGGTCTATACTCAGAGCAGCTCTGGCTCAGAGGGTCTGGGCTTTTTGTTAACAGATGTGCCCTTCATGGCTTGGCATGCTAGCTACAGAGTAGGGATTACGATTTACAGCCTACACATTTCCAGGTTGTTGACGCTGGTCTGCCGAGCCAGGCTGCTTTCTGATCTGTGTTCCTATTTTGCAACCAACGGCCCTCCACATTGCTGATTTATTCCTCTCTTGGTTCTCCTAAGAACCACCCAACTTGCTTGCTGTTGGGACAGATGGGTAGGTGGCTTGAGTTGATTTAACAGTTTCTGCTAAGAATTTGACTTTTCTTAAGACAATGGCAGACCTACAGTCATCCAAACAAAACCACTGGAATCCTGAGGCCTAGAGGAGACTATAGAACAAGCTGGGGGGGGGGGGCATTTTTTATGTCATAGAATCTTTAGAAAGTCTGGAGAAACTTAGGGACTCCTCTTCAGAATTATGCTTTTAAATGTACAAAATGAAATACATAAAATTACAAATGAAATGAAATATTTTGAAAACTATAAATATATACATGTATGAGTGTTTTTCAATATACATAGCATTGCAAAGGAAAGGAAATGCATATAAATATATATACACATGCATATGTGCAACTTTTTCAGTATATTTGGTTTCCTTTGTAATGCTATATATTTCATTTTGTACATTTAGAAATAAGATTTTCAAATACATATACATGCAAACTATATACACATACACATATGTATATAACATATTATATAGCATGTATTACATATTATATATTAAATAATATAATATAACACAGCACACTAGAACATTGCAATATAATATATAACATATCTAACATAACATAATCTAACAACTTAACATAACATAACATAATACAACATAACATAGTATAACAGCATAACATGTGTGTATGTATATAGATATACACATATCTGCACAGCTCTCTCTCTGTCACATACACACACACACACACACATATAAATACATTCTACAGATTAAGGACTCCACAGTATAAAGAAATAGATGCTGGACATCAGAGACAATAGCTTTCAGTCTTAGCTTTATCACTTTCTAGACTGCCTAGCTTTATCTCTAATCTTCAGTCTTTTCAACAACAAATTTAGAATTAAACACACACACACACACACACACACACACACACACACACACACACACACCCTATCCTGAAGAGTTATTGAGGAGAAAGCACTTTGTAATCCAAAAGATCCTCTGAAGGTTATTCTCATTGTTGTTGAAGTGGCCATGCCTTAATGTGCAGAGTGCTTGGCTGAAGCAAGAAAGGGTAACCTTAAGAATACAGGGACAAAAGGTTCAATAGGAAGTTACTATGTCTGGGATTAAGTAGTGTTGATCACAGTTCCACCTGACCAAGTGCCAGAAGACCTGGGTTCAAATCCCAAGGCTGTCTCATATCACTTCTCAAATTATTTTCTTACATATAAAATGGATATTATAACCCCCTCTCCCACAGCTGTTATCTGTAAAGTAATCTCTCAAGAACTATGTACATATGAATGATTATCAGTTGAATCTAGGCAACCCAGATAGCATCTTTCCCTAGAAAGACCTCGTGGATACCCTTTGAATATTGTCTAGAACTGTTCTTATATACAGAAATACTATATTCTATATTCTACTATAGAATAGTAGGAATAATATTCTATTAATAGCTACATAGAGCTTTCAGTTTTGTAAACACTTTAGAAATATTCTCTCACTCATCCTCACAGCAACCCTGGGAGTTAGGCTCTATTAGTTTTCCTATGTTATCTATGAGGAAACTGAGGCAAGCAATGATTACTTCAGTTCCAATAATTAATCCTCAGTGCTACCTCCCAACCATAATAATAAAAGTTAGTATTTATAGATCACTTAAATATATTCAACATGTTGTACATAGTGTCTCATTTGATCCTCACAAGAGCCCTGTGAAGTGGACTTTATAATCTCTATTTTTATAGATAAAGAAATTGAGACACAGTGAAGCTAAGTAAATTAGGACTTATCCGTGGTCACATATTAAGTGTCAGAACAGGATTTGAACTCAGGTCTTCCTAACTCCATATTCGGAACTTTTTAACAACCATGGACTTTTAAAGTACTTCTCAAAATGTTTCCAATCTACCATTCCAGACATCCTACATTTGACACTCCTTTATATCATTATCTTCAAACTTACCTCCTTGCTTACTCTTCTCTGAATTCAGAATTCTACTTTCAACCTCCATGCCTTTGCCCAAGTCATTTGCACATCTGGAGGATCCACCTTCCTCACTTTTGCTTCTTAGAACCCTTAGTTTCCTTACTATCATCTAAATAAATTCTTCTCCATTCTCCTAGTTGTAAGTGCTTCCTTCTTTCTTTCTTTCTTTCTTTCTTTCTTTCTTTCTTTCTTTCTTTCTTTCTTTCTTTTTTTTTTAGATTTTTACAAGGCAAATGGGGGTAAAGTGGCTTGCCCAAGGCCACACATCTAGGTAATTATTAAGTGTCTGGGACTGGATTTGAATCCAGGTACTCCTGACTCCAGGGCCCATGCTTTATCCACTGCACCACCTAACCGCACCCCCTCTTTCTCAAACTATCTTGTACATACTATTTCTTCCTTGGATCCCACGGTAGAATGTGAGATCCTCAAAGACATTGTGTGCTTTTGAATTTTTTTTATTCCTGGTCTAGCTTGAGACTTTGAATATAGAATGTGCTTTAAAATGCTTATTGAATTGGAGTAAATTAACTGATTCAACTTTGGCCTCTCACAGTGCCTAAGATTCACTTCATCCCTCACCCATCTTAATGTCTAAGATTCATAGGACTATAAATTTAAAACTGAGAGTACCTTTAAAATCACTGAATCTAACCTCCTCCATTTTACATATGGAGAAACTGAGATCCAGAAAAGTTACATGACTTGTCCGACAACACACAGCCAATGAGTGTCCATTTTAAAATGATTGTTAATTTCAATCAATTGAATAGCCAACTTGTTCTATCTTGGGAATCTCTCTCTCTCTCTCTCTCTCCCTCTCTCTCTCTCCCCATCCATCTGTCTATCCATCCATCCATCCATCCATCCAACCATTCATCCATTCATCCATCCGTCTGGCAGACTGTATGTCTATACATCTATCTAAGCTTTTACCCTATGATCTGAAGGTGTTTAGAACTGGGAGGTGGCCCAAGCTTTTTGATATAATCTTTGATTATTGCCAGGAGAATTTTTCTATCACTATCTCTCCTATATTGCCTTTATCAATCTCTTTTTTTCTCTCAAACTCACCCATAAAATGGGGGAGATTAGCTGACTTCTGAAGTCCCTTCTAGTTCTAGAAGTATAATTCTTTGTTCTACTTTTTCCATTATGACCAGGACCATTTCCCTTCTCCTTTATTAGGATTATAATTAGATTTAAGGAGAGTGTAATATAGCTAAGGACTGCTACAAGCTAGAGTCCTCCTTTACTAAATAAACTTTCTGAATATAATTATCACCAATCTTCATATGATCAACTGATTAACTTAATTGTCACTTCTTAAGATAGCAAAACTTCCTGTTTCCCTGGTCCCATGATTGAGAATTCCTATTATTTGAGGAAAAAGAAGACAAAACAAACATAAATTATTTCCTTAATAAATCTTTTTACACTCACATACTTATTCAACTCAGTTTTCCAGTTTTCCAGGCTATGGACTTCCCAGTCCATAGCCTCCTCTTCTTTACCCTCTGATATTTATTTGGGACTTCCAACCTATTATTGCTATCTCTTTCAAAACTGCAATCCTGTCTTCTCATTCTTCCTATTTCTTAGAAATCTTATTCCTAAATACCCTCATTAGTGCTGATTGCTCCCTCTCTCATGTATTCCAATATACTGGCCTGTGAAAAGGGTAGGGATATTCCTGACTTCTAATTGGCACTCTCTGTGTCATTACTCAACAAGCTCTCCTTTGGAGATCATGTCTTCTATCCCTAACAGACTCTCCAAATCTTTATTCATATAATCTGCAGTAATAGTTTTGAGATTACTTTTCCTATTTTTATTAGAGTTCAGTATGTCTCCCAGCTGTATTCTTCTCCCACCCCAATCCCCATCTATCTATTTGGGAACATCAGCATTCAGTACTCATCCTCCTTATTTTTGTGCAATTTTTGACAGTGTTGACAATCCTCTCCTCTTGGGCAGTTTCTCTCTTGGCTTCCTTGACTTTGCTATCTGTTGTTCTCCTCTTGCTTTATTGTTGATTCCTTAGACTTTTTCCAAGATCATTATCCAATTCTTGCCCTTTGTGTGTGGAGGTGCACCTAGGCTCTTCACTGGTTACTTCCTGCTATGTCTCTCTTATAGATTAGGGCAAAAAGTATTGTAGAGCAGGGTTGGTAAATACATGGCTCATGGGATGCAGACAGGTCATTATACTCCTGGGAGTGGTCCAAACTAGATTCAAGTTTAATTAGAAATTATTTATTAAAATTAATAAAAATTCAGCATTACATAGAAAATATTAGTATGTACAAACTTAGTGTTAGCTATTCAACATCCTTATCCTGCTCATCTGAATATTACAAATACTACCCTCAGAATAGCATTCCCATATGTGTAGTAGAATCTAAAGAGGATAATAAATGAAACTATGATGTAAGGTACCTAAGAAGTTATGGAATCCAAACTTTTTATTTCATAGATGAGATGAACCAAACATTTGAGACAAAATTTGAACTTACGGCTTACTAACTCTAAATTGATTTCATTATTTACAAAATTCAGTTTATTCATTTCCTAAGCTGCTCTGCTTTGTTATTTTTTTTTCTGGTTTTCCTTCTTTTCTCTTTAATGTAACACGTTTTATTTCTATTATTTTCATCATGTCATTATTTCTATTTTGCCATCTTTCATTTCTCTTTTTTTTGGATTCTGTTTCTAGGACCACTTATCTCCACACTCTCACCTTTATTTAAAAAAAAATAAACTGAAAAAGGATGAAAGAGAACTCTTGTAACAAATATGCATAAAGTAACACAAATGCCTTCATCTCCCATGTTTAATCAACTTTAATCCTAACTCTCTACCTCTACCCCTGCCTCTAACCCTAACTCAAAATGCCTCTGATTCTGACTTTAACCCTCCAACTCTGACTAGCCCTAATCCTAACCCTAACTCAAACTCTAACCTTAACTCATCAGATTTATATTCTACATCTACTATTTTCTTTTAAGAGGTAAATATGTTTTTATAGTAGGATTTTGGAATCCCGGCTATCCTTATATTGATTAAAATTCTTTAAAATTCAAAGTTGTGTATTTTTATAATGCTGTGTTGTATAAATCATTCTGACCTTTGTTTACTTTATTCTGCATCAGTTTATACAAGTCTTTCAAGGTTTCTCTGAACCAGTTCTTTCCTAATTTTAAGAGCCCAAAATGTTTCATTACATTCATATAGCATAATTTATTTGACCATTCACAAATTGAAAGGCAAATCCCTTTAGTTTTCAGGTATTTTCTGTAATAAAAGAACATATGGGCAGATAGGTAAGTAGATAGATAGATAGAAAGAAAGAAAGAAAGAAAAGAAAGAAAGAAAGAAAGAAAGAAAGAAAGAAAGAAAGAAAGAAAGAAAGAAAGAAAAATTGACATGAGTCCTTTTCCTTTTCCTTTGTGTTTTCAAAAGATATGGACCTACTAGTAGTTTTGTTGAGTTAAAGAGTATGCTCAGTCTTTTAGTCTTAGACTAAAGTTGTTTTTTTCAGAATGGCTGGGACTATTCACATAAAAAGAGCAATAGTGTGCTTGTTTTCCCTTAGTCATTCCAATAAAGGTCATCATTATTTTTTTTTCAACTTTGACAATCTGGTGAGCATGAAGTACTTTTCAGATAGGTAAGATCCCAGTCCATGAAACATGTTAATCCTCATTTCTTAACTTTTTATGATATGTGGCATGATGTTAATCATTGTAGTATTAAATCTTCACTTGGACATGCCTCTATTTCTGGAACAATTCTCATTCTCAATACATAAATATAGCTACTGGAATTTATCATTTCTTCAAAAAGAACACGGATCCAGGACCCTGCTAGAAGTTAAAAAAATCCTGTACAATTTTAGCTATGAATATTTTATAGTTTAATGAAGATGATCAGAATTTATCTTAATTTTTTTGGGAATACTTCCATCACTGGTTTTATAATAGCCTTAAATAAAAAAGTGAATTTTGTCCATAAAAATTCCTTCCCCAGTGCAATGCTCAATATTGTATTCTTTGTATTATCATGTCTAAAACAAGGATTTTTTCTTCATAGCAATGATCAGCATGTCATCTTTTTCTAACTTTCTTTATGTTCTCTTAATTGCAATATGACTATGCTTCAGTGGAGCAGAATCTATTGCAACCTTTACAGCTTCCAGTTCTCTCTGAATGTCCTTTTTTGCTTTCTGGATTCTTTTGCAAAACTTGTATGTCACTCATTTGTTTCTCATCTTTGATTATACTTTTTGTCACTAATTTTGTTCATTTTCTTGGATATCAATAATTCATTTGGTTTTATCATGTACTTAGCTTTGTCAAATATCAGCAATGATGACTGAAATGCTTCTCCACCAGTATTCAGTGCATAGTTTAATGACCATAAAAATATTCTCTTTTAAAAATCAGCAAATTTTACATGACTGGAATAATGCCCATATTTAAAAAAATCTTTCCTGAATTAAGAACACAATAAAAGAGCACAATAATGCTTTCCATTTTATATTAATGGCTCGTCTTAGTATCTACTCTGTGGAACATCATGCCTCTCTCAAGGATAAGCTGAGCCCCTGAAATATCATCCTCATGTTGATTGACATTCAAAATGATGCTAAATATCTTCTCATTTCTTTAAATTGCCTCTCTCCTCTGGTTGGATGGCTGAAGTATAAATTCTTTTCAAAGTCTTCTTTTATAGGAGGCTCCAAACATTTAGAACTTTCCAGGCAACTGTTCATTTTCCATTAAAAGATTTGCTAGACTTTTATTTCATGGATTATCCCTCCTGCTGATGATCCATATCTCCATTTTCATTTTTGTTTTGTGTGTTTTTCTTCCATTAGGTAAAATGCTCCCTGTGGGCAAAAACTGTTTTTTTTTATTTGTATCTTTACCACTTAGTACATAGTAGTTACTTGATAAATGTTTATTCAATTGAATTGAATGATATGAAATCCAGCATTGAATTGACAGAGTTCTGAAATACTAAGTAACCTTTAGAAATCAGATCAATCTGGTTTTCATATGGTTATGATCAAATGTTTTAGATCTGCCTAATATCAGTGTGAACTCTCACACATGACTATTATTGACACAGACTGAAAACAAATAAAAAATTATGGTTGTCTCATATAATTAACTTACTATTATCTTTCTGAATGTGAACTTTTTTATTTATATTAAATGTTATTTTATTTTTTCAGTTACAAGTAAAGATAGTTTTCAGTGTTCATCTCTTTGTAAGCTTTTGAGTTTCACATTTTCTTCCCTCCTTCCTTTCTTTCCCCCTTCCCCAAGATAGCAAGTGATTTGATATATATATTATATAACTTCAATCATATTTAATATATTTACATATTTGTCAAGTTGTGAAAGAAGAATCAAAACTAAAGGAAAAAACATGAAAAAATAGAAAAAAAGTTTTTTAAAGTGAAAATAAAATACTTTGATCAGCATTCAAAATTCATTTTCCAACACAAGTCTTTTAGAATTTTCCTTTAATATTGAATTGCCGAGAGAAATCATCATCATAATTAATTGTCATCCAATGTTGTTTTTTAAGTAAAATATAAATATATTTTAATCTGTGTTCAGACATAATCAGTCTTGCTGAGAAAGTTCACAGCTGTTCATATTACCAAACTGCTGTTATTTTGTATACATTTCACACTTGCATCTGGTTCATGGAAGTCTTTCTAAGTTTTATAGAGAGCATCCTGCTCATCAATTGTTATAGCAGAATAGAATTCCATCACATGAATGTGAACTTCTTGAGGGCAAAAGTATTCCCCAATACTGATTAGAAACACTTAAAATGTACTCATAGATTTGATTTGATTTGATTTGACTTGACTAAATCTCTTCAATCCCTCACTTCTCTCTAGTTATCTAGGCACAAACAGTTGCGGCCTATGCTATTTCTTTCCTTCAGTATTATAATATCTTTACACTATTTGAGATGTTGTGAGAGTAGACATGACAAGATATGATGACCTTTTGAATACATTTTCTGAGTTAGAGTGAGGAGTCCCTAAAATCAAGGTGCTGAACCTGGAAACCTGGAAGGGTAGAGGTATTCTTTGGAAGTTGGCAAGAGAAAAGAGTGTTTTTGTGTGGGAGAGGAGCTCAGTTTACAATACATTGCGATCTCTGGAACATCTAGCCTGAATTGACTGATTAATTGCTATTAATACTAAAATAAGTTGCAAGTTTCTTTGTCTTAAAATAGAGGTGAAAGAGAATAAGCATTTTTATAGGACCTAATATGTACCAGTCATATTATCTTTTTTGACTTTCACAGCCCTGGGAGGTAAGTGCTAGTATCATTTCCATTTTAGAGTTGAGGATACTAAAGTAAACAAAGATTTAAGCAGGATTATTCAAGGGATTTTTTTTTAAAACCATTGAATCTCTAGTACTTAGCACAATACTTTGTATATGTAGTAATTGTTTGATAAATGTTCACTGAATTGAATTAAGTCCCAAGATGGAAGACTTGAGAAATTGCTTTCACTTTCTTCACAGTTTGCATGGGTTCAAGCTGCTTGGAGCCCTTTTCCTATCTAGAAGTTAACTTGTACTGAATTTTGAGTGGGTCACTATATTGCTACAGGGAAATTGAATCTGAGTATAAAATCTCATTATCTTTCTCTTCCAGTCACATTGCTACTAAATCTATTGTACTCACAGACCTTGGATTAAATCATGTTCTCAATGTCCTTCCAATTTTTGGCTATTTTCCCTCTTCCTGAGCTCTCACCTTCCTAAATAAACCTGAGCTTTCTGACTAGGAGGTCTGGAATGGAAATTGGGAGAAAGGGGTTGCTGTTCCCCAAATCTTTAGTAATTTAGAGCTGTGTAAATGGATATTCTCATTTCAGGGAGACCTACCTTGCTGCTTAAGTCCCCACCTCTCTCTCGCTTCTTCCACTCTCTCATTAGCCACCTCACTTTCCAGTTAACCCAGGCATCCATTCTCCCAGGGGAAAAAGACAAAACAGAGTTATATAGACACTATATAATACCCTCATGAGGGCACTCAGAATTTGACAGCCTTCAATAGGTTAATTTTTCAAAGAGGTAAGCTGATATTTCTGTATAAAATGCACATCTGCAGGGTAAATGGTATTAAGTGTTGGTGAATTATGGTCCCAGAATAGGGGTCACTTGAGCTTCGATGCTACAAGCACCTTAATGCTTTTTTGAATGAAGTTTCCACTAATTGTTTCCATATGATTCTCAACCCCTTCCTTCCCCACCTCCACTTCACCCCCTCCCCAATTCAGCTCTGGCACACACAATCCAGGAATAATGAGCTATGAAATTGTACCTTATTGATTGGGGCCTGACCTAAAGCACAGTCTCTGCCATTCTTCCTTGTCTTTGCCTTTGCTTTGGAGTACAGACAGCTTTAGGGTCAAGTCCCAGAAGCCCATAATCCTCCGCCCTTCACTGCCAACTCCTCCATTTCTCTAAACCACTTTGACTGTTAAGGGGCAGACAGGCCATTAATTAGCTTGGCTGTTATGCTGTCTGGTAGAAGTTGAATTAAAATACTTTTTTAGGGGGGGTATGTCAGGGGTAAGGTATAAACAACTTTTATTCCAGGCATCCCTAAGCTTAGAGGAGGCTCTTGGGGAGAGCATTCCTGGGGCTAGGCTTCGAAGGTTCTTCCATTTCCCTTACCAGTCATTGAATAAAGAGAGAATGGCAGATGTACTACAGGGAGCAACAAGAGAACCCTAGGGATCATCAACGTTCCAACTGTTAATGATTAACAGAACTAATTATGGCCCGTTTATTTAAGAGGCACTAATGGTATTTAGGAGGCTAAGTAACAGGTAACAACCAAAGAAACTTGAAATATATCGTTAAAAAACCTGAGAGTGAAAAGGGACATCATAAAATATAGAAGTACTAAGGGTTCTTCATCTGGGGTCTATTAACTCTACATATATATATATACATATATATATATATATATATGTACATGCATATATATATATATATATACAAGTGTGTATATATATATGTATATATGTATATTTTGAAAATCGTATTTTAGTATAAATGACCATTTTATAATTTTATATATTTTACTTTATGCATTTAAAATATGATTCTGAGAAGAGGTCCATTTTTTTTCTTTAGTTTTTGCAAGGTAAGGGGGTTAAGTGGCTTGCCCAAGGCCACACAGCTAGGTAATTATTAAGTGTCTGAGGCCGGATTTGAACTTAGGTACTCCTGACTCCAAGGCCAGTGCTCTATCCACTAAGCCACCTAGCCGCCCCCTAGAAGAGGTCCATTTCACCAGGCTTTCTGAAAGGGTTTTGACATAAAAATGGTCAAGAGCTCCAGATTCTTACCAAATCCATGACACAAACATTTTCAAAAAAAGTGATAGTTTGTGCTTAATTTGAAGGTCTGTAGTGACATGGAACTATATACAATTTCTTTTGAAGTTACATTTTCCATTTCTCATAGTTGTATTTTGAGAAAATATTTTCTCATATTGAATTGAAAGCTCCACCAGTTGGTCAAAGTTCGGCTTCCTTCATTTATGCATTTCCTTAAATTCCCTCTTCCTCTTCTCTATGCCTTCTACTTTATTATTAATATCGAGGCCATTAGTCCTGAGTTCTCCTATCTCTACCACTGTATCCCTCAAAATCCCTTTATATTTTCCTCTACTCTTCCCTTCAGACTTCAGTCTCTGAAGAAGAGATGGTTCCCTCCCACAAGGGTCAACTCTTGTACTTTTTCCTTAAATCCTCTTCTTATTTCTTTCTGTAGATTATCCCGTGAATTATTCTGTCTCTGTCTCTATCTCTGTCTTTGTCTCTGTCTCTGTCTCTGACTCTCTTTGTCTTTCTGCCTCTCTGTTTCTGTTTCTCTCTCTCTCCCTGCTGTTTATCTGTTTTTATCTTTCTCCCGTCTCCCCTTTCTCACAATCCAATCCATATCTCTCCCCCTTTCCCTCTCTCTGTTTCTTTTATTTAAAGTTATCCCTTCCAATAATGATTTTCATCATTGAGGTTTAGATATATTTCAGATCAGCATAAGAAATTAAACGGAAATTTTTGAGGAGTTTTACAAAAGTCAAAGATAAGACATGAAGATTAGCAGATAACACAAAAAGGTTAGAAACTAAGAAGTGCACAAACTGTATATATAGTATTATATAGTATCAACCCAAATTTTATAATAAGGTACTGTAAACATTCCATAAAAGAAAATAAAAAAGAACCAGACTTCTCTGGCACAAAAGTAAAAATCAAAACATTTTTTGAAATATTTTTCAGATTACAGATGATACCATACTCCTACTCCTGACCTTGGAAAGGATAACTGTGGCATGTTTTTTGTATACCTTTCTTCCTTGCTGCAGACAAATATGCCCAAATCTTTCATCTGAAAAAAAAATCATTCTATCATTCCATAACCTCATATTTTTGTCCTATGTCTCTTCACTTTTTTTAAACAACTTAATTGCTAGAAAACTTCCTTATCTATACTGATTGGTCTAAGCTTCCTCATCTGTTCACTTCTGACCTCCTTACTTGACTATCATTATTCTTTCCCAGGTTACCAAATGACCTCTTAATTGCTAAATCTGATTGCTCTTTTCTCATCCTAGTTGACTTCTCTTCAGTTTTTAAAACTGCAAGCTACTCCTTTTTCCTGGATATTCTTTCCTCCCTTAGTTTACATAAGATTTTTCTCCTGGTTCTTTCCTCTTCTTCTTCTTCTTCTTCTTCTTCTTCTTCTTCTTCTTCTTTAGTTTTTTACAAAGCAATGGGGTTAAGTGGCTTGCCCAAGGCCACACAGCTAGATAATTGTTAAATGTCTGAGGCTGGATTTGAACTCAGGTACTCCTGACTCCAGGGCTGGTGTTCTATCCACTACACTACCTAGCCACCCCAATTTCTTCTTAATCTCTTTTTTCTATTCAACATTCATCTCCCATATTCTTAATATAGGTCTTCCTCAATGCCATGTGTGAGGCCCATGTGTCTTTTTCTCTCTTTACTTTTCCCAGTTGTGAAGTCATCTGCTGGTCCAGTTACCATATCTACACATATGGCTACAAAATGGACATATCCAACTCTGATATTTTTCCCAAATTCTGACGAATATATGGATAATTAGTTGATGGATACCCTCATTCACAAGTACTATCAGAATCTCAAATGCAGCGTAGCTGAAACAAAACTCATTATTTTATTCCCTTTTTATATCTACACCTATTTTTCATTTGAGAATACCATCATTTTCCTCACCACCTAAATTATAAACCTTGGAATCATCCTTGACTAATTTTTGTTCCTCATTCCCATGTCCAAATAAGTTGTCAAGTCATATTGCTTTTATCTCCAAAGCATTTCTTTTACCCATTGTTCTTTCTCCATTCATATGAACATTTACTACTTTGCCATACTCTCATCATCTTTTACCTAGTCATTTCAATGATTCCCTAGTTGTTTTGCAACTTTCAGATTCTCCATTCACCAGCTCATCCTCCAACCTGTTGCCAAAAATATATTTTTAATGCACAAACTTAACCTCTTATCTTCCCAGATCAAAAATCTTTCATTTCTTCCTATATTATCTACCATAAAACACAAACTCATCAATTCAGAATTTAAAATTTTCAAAAATTTAACTTCCAGGTACTTTTTTATTACTCTCTTTGTTTCCTCTATGTTCTCACCAAATTAGTTCTCAGAGTTTGACAGTTCATGTTTATTTTCTCCATGACTTTTCAAGTACTCTTCCATAACTGAAGGAGTTCCTCTTTACCTCAATTTTATAGAATTCTAAGCTCCCTTCAAAAGTGCTCAAATTATATTTCCTTCTTTCAGCCTTTCTTAATTTTTTTGTGAAAGGATTTCTTTTGACCTATCATTATCCATAAAATGTGGAAGTTAAATTAGTTTATATCAAGGTTCCTTTTAGTTCTATGGTGTTGTAAATTTATTTTGTTGAGCAAATAGTCAGTGGCAGTAATTAATTAGTATTTGATTTAATCTGAAATACCCAGTGAAAAGGTATTTGAATAAAAGGCAAGGGAAAAGATACAAACTCCTTTTTCTAATACATCTGTTCAAATCCTTTAAGCATCTGATTTTCAATTATGTATCCATATGGTTTCCAAAAAACTAACATTTTAACTTTTATTTAGATCCATTTTAAAGAGAAATTGAATAATTGAATCTAATATATAATAAGTAAATAGGTCTTCTATAGACTGAATCAATAATGCCACGATTATATGTATCTATGGAGAAATAGAATATTGTAGGGGATAAAGAGATGGAATTCAAGCGAGAGAGAACAGATTTCAAGTTATTCTTCCAATAAAGAGACTTACTTGGTCACTTGGAGAAGATATCTCAAGGCCCCAGAGAAATCTTTAAGAATTTTAAGTTATAGGACATTCAATGAATGAATTAATGAATTAATCAATGAATCAATGGAGAGATTTTTATTTGCTGTGTTTTCCCCATACAGATGAAGCCATGGATCTGGAACCTATACATATGCATATATGTATATGAATGGCTGCACATATGCATATACACATATGTATGCACAAAGAGTTTACATAAACATGCTCATCTATGTATATCTAATATATGTACAAATATGTATATAAAGCTTCAAGTGCATGGAGATGCTATTTTATTTTTTTTTTCTCCATGGAAACAAGACTGCAAATCATCTAGTGGAAAAGGAGAACTCCATAATTGGAGTATAAAAATATACTTTAGCATATTTCTTTCTAATGGTGAATTGTGTGGCAAGAAGTGATACAAAAGGATATCATCTGAGAATTGTGTGAAACTAAAGGGAGGAGGCTAGTTATGAATTATGAGGAATGTGTCATAAGGAATAGCTGTTTTTTTATTGATGTTCTCTTAATATGTGAACACCTAGTCAAAAGTACCTAACCCTTTAGGTACATCCTTTCTGTAGGATTAATGGAAGAATTTGGGCAAGAGTCATATAGTATAGATCATCAAATATATGTTCCATTTCTAGGAGACCATAGGTCTTATTGCAGCATGTGATTATAAGTTCATTTTAAAGTATCACTATTTTGTAGTTGGGTGTTGTTTTGCTTGTGTTTTTCTGCATTTTTTTTTATTTTCTCACTCAATGTGTATTAATAAAATTACTATGACCCTATGCGATTTGGCAGGACATATTGTTTTGTTTTGGTTTTATGTTGAAATAGAGTCCATATAGTCAAAGGGATTGTGATTTATGGACCTTAATTTATTTGGAGACAATTTCTCCTCTGTTCTGAAAACATTTCTCCTCTCTAGGGCTACTGTAAAAAGAAGGGGGATTGGTTTGTTGACCTTAAGGGTTCCTACCAGATGTAACACTTTATGACTTTATAAATCCAATTTTTCACTTCTTTCTCACACACCTTCTTGTCTAGGTCTACTCTGAAGATAGTTTGCTGCCCATTCCCAGGGAGGCCTTATCTTCTTCTGGGCTATAAGTCACTTAGTTGGATGGGTGTCAGACATCATTTTCCTGTTCCCTAATATGATTGTCTCCCAACTCATCTTTCCTTAAATTATAGTTGATTATGTTACTGTCTTCTGGTTAGTTGCTAAATAAATGCATAATGAATAAATTTAATGGCATTATTTGATTTTCTGTCATTTGATTTTCATGGATGTCTTTTACTCACAAATGTAGGAAAGGACAATAGGGCATGCATAGAGTATGGGCTAACATACAACCCAGGGCCAAAAATTGCCCATTCTATGTGTTCTATGATGGGAAGGGACACAGCAATAATTTGGGTGAAGTTTAGGTCAGACTTTTGATTTGAAGCTCTGCTATTTACTATTTGTATGAGTTTTGGTCAGTCACTTCTCTGGACTTCAGTTCCTTATTTGGAAAAGAGTATTGTCCTGGCAGGTTTCTAAGGGTTTTTTTTTCATCTCAAAATCTATGGTCTTTTTTCTCCTTTCTTTTTATGTTTTCCTAAGGGCTAAGATTCAATAAATATTGTGTTGACTTTATTTGATAACCAAGTCTTAAGTTTACTTTTCCATTGTGGTAAGAGAAAGGAAGATTTGATTTCATTCATGAATGTAGAACATGACAATCTTAAACTTCATTTATGA
Source organism: Macrotis lagotis (assembly GCF_037893015.1). Classification (NCBI taxonomy): domain Eukaryota; kingdom Metazoa; phylum Chordata; class Mammalia; order Peramelemorphia; family Peramelidae; genus Macrotis; species Macrotis lagotis. The sequence continues at coordinate 752,876,075 of NC_133658.1, forward strand.
GAAAGGAGCTATTTTGCAGCAGATTAGAGAAACTGGATAGAGAACTACCCTCAAAGACCAGAAGACAGATTTGAATTCAGTCTCCAACCATATTAGTTGAATTATCTTGGATAAATCACTTGATCTCTTAGTGCACCTATATAACTCTCCACCAAGTTGAATAAATATTGATTATCTGTATTGGTAGAGGGACTTTCTTCAGCAGAAACTACAGACACTAATAAAATTCACAAGACCAGAAAAAATTATTTAACTTTCCTGGTATCTCTTCTATATTTAGAGAGATGTTATCATGTGTTGGTATATATTGAAGTGACAAAATAATAATCCAGGTAACTTCCAAGGGGGAAAATAACATTTATTCAAATCGTGTAGTTTTCTTTTTTTCTTTCCTGATTTTTTTGGGGGGATGCTGTTGCTTTCCTTTTATTCCCCTTTTTATTTCCTGAATTATACTTTGAATGTCCATCTATGATCTGCTGGACTGCTATGAATTTCAAGAGAAAAACAAAACCTGAAACTGTTCCTGAACTTAACACTGTGGCAGAAATGGGGGTGTAGAACTCACAAAAGATTTACTGTATCAGTTCCATCATTTAGGAAAACTGAAATTGATCAAAGTACAATAGAAGTCCTTCCACTTCACTTCTACCCCCATTTTGCAGATGAAGAAATTGAGGCTGAGGGAGGCTAAGATTGTTGCCAAAGGTGTCTGTAGTCAGATGAACACTCTGATCTCCTTGATTAGAGGCATTTAAATGGTACAATGGATAGAGTACTGAGCTTGTAGTAAGATCTGTGTAACCTTAGGTGAGTTACTTAACTTTAGTTTCCTTTACTGTAAAATAAGACTAATAATAATACCTACTTTCCAGAATTTCTGTGAGGATCAAAGAAGTAATATTTATAAAGCATTAATGTGATGGATATTATATTCATATAACCCATTATTATTATTACAAATACTGCAAGCACAGTATTTGTTCATTCATTCATTAATTCATTTATTCATTTATCTGTCTGTCTGTCTATGTATTTCATTCATATGTACATGTATATTTTTAAGCTACAAAATTTCCTTCCACCTTCCCTTCTCATCTTCCCCTCCCCTCAATGGCAGTCAGGTTAGCATTGTACATACATATTTTTGATAAACATATTTACAGATTAATCATTTTCAGTATGAGGAATTAGGATTAAGGGAAATACATAAGAGATAATTTTTATAAAGTATTCATCAGATTCTGAAGGATTGATTTTTTTTTGTTTTAGCTGTTTTTTCTTCCTTTGGATGGGAATGGCATTGTCCATAGCCAGTCTAATACAGTTGTCCTAGCTCTCTGAACTGCTGAGAGGAGCTGCTTCCATCAAGGTTGATTATCTCACAATGTTGTTAATGTGTACATTGTTCTCTTGGTTCTGCTCCCTTCACTTAGCATCAGTTCCTGTAAGTCATTCCATGCTTCTCTAGAAATCAATCATTCATGGTTTCTTATAGAACAATAATATTCCATAGTATTCATGTGACATAACTTGTTTAGCTATTCCCCAATTTATGAGCATCCCCTCAGTTTCCAATTCTTTGCCACTACAAAAAGAGTTGCTATGAATATTTTGGAACATGTGGGACTTTCCCCAATTTTATGGTTTCTTTTGGATATAGGCCTAGATTTGGAATTGCTGGGTCAAAGGGAATGAACACTGATATTGCTCTTTGGGCATAGTCCCATATTGTTCTCCAGAAAGGTTGGATCTGTTTTACAACTCCACCAGCAATGCATCAATATTCCCATCCTCCCACAACCTCTCCAACATCAATCATTTCCCTTTTTCTTATCTTGACCAATCTGATAGATGTGAGGTGAAATTCTTCCTATTTAAAAAGACTGATCAGTCCTCTTTCTATATGATTTCCAAAATCATGTCAATGCTATCTATATCACTCCATTTCCCATTCACAAAATAAATTCTTCCACCTTTAAAAAGGGTCCCCTCTGAGTGTCTTATTTGCCCAGCAAGGCTGAAAGCATTACCCATAAATCTATACTAAAAATTTAGCACATTACACAAGTTGAAAAGAAAAGCTGTGATAGGTGCAGAGAGAGTATGGTAAATAGGGAAGGTCGGGGAGACATTGAAGCCATGTGACTCTTGCCGTATGGTTATATAAAGATAATTCTGCTCTGAGTTTTATCCTCTGAATCCCCTGATTCTTTGGTAGGTTAGAGAAATCCCTCAGCCTCAAGGGATTTTCCCTTCAACTATTCTGGAATGTCATTTGACTTTGACAAGATTTAATCAATTTTTCCAGAAAATGGAAACTGGAATCTCTTACAATGGCTGATAAAACTTTATTTGGAGTTTCTTCATTCTCATTATTCCATGGGAAGGGGGGGGAAGCAAAAAAAGACACCCCTCAAGATGATTTGACTCTCTTGCCAATTCAGTCTTCTGGGTCAGTCAACCAAACAACAAGGATTTGTACAGTTCTTACTATATGTATATTTGGCACCATTACTAAGAGGAATTATACTCTTATAGTTATCAGTATATTGATTTTTTCTCCTCTTAGATACCTTTCTCTTTTTTAAAATGACTCCTGAGGTTGGGAGAAGAATAAGCTCCTTTGTCAGTCAGTCAACATGTAGTGTTCATAGGGCATCTAGGTGGTGTAGTGTGGGTAGATCCCTGATCCTGAAGCCAGGGGAATTTGAGTTCAAATTCAGCCTCAGACACTTATTAACTATGTGATCTTGGGGAAATCATTTTTTTTAGTTTTTTGCAAGGCAAATGGGGTTAAGTGGCTTGCCCAAGGCCACACAGCTAGGTAATTATTAAGTGTCTGAGACTGGATTTGAACCCAGGTACGCCTGACTCCAAGGCAGATGCTTTATCCACTACGCTACCTAGCCGCCCTTTGGGGAAATCATTTAACCCTGATTGTCTCACATCTATCTCCATCTCTAGTCATCCTGATCTCTATCTGGCCACTGAACCCACCCAGATAGCTTTGGAGGAGAAAGTAAGACTGATGACTTAGCACAGCATCCCCTCACTCAGATCCAAAATACATGCTTTTCATGGCATCACTTCCCTGATGAAAGAAGAATGAAGAACAAACATCATCTCCTTCATTTGGAGTTTATTGTATGCCACAAATTCTATTAAGTTCTAGGAATATGAAAAAAAAGCAAAACCACAAGGAAAAACTCATTCTATTAGCATGTCAAATGCAATTAACTAGATGCAAAAAAAAGATCTATAAAGGATATCATGATGTCTGAGGTTGGCAAAGAAGAAGGGAAAGCATTCTAGGTGTGAAGATCTGCCAGTGAAAAGACAATTTAGGAGAAGGAATATCCTCAGTAAAGAAAAGTCAGGAGGTTGAGTGAACCTGGATCTTAAAGTGTATCCGATGTAAGAAAATTGGAAGGGCAGGATAGAGCCAGGTTATGATGGTATTTAAATGAAAAATAGAGGTTTATATTTTATCATAGAAGTAATAGTTTCAGGCATTAATCAATGATTACTGATTATTTGATTGATATTAATTGCAAGAGGAAGCCAGGTAGCATTCTAGATTAGAAGGAATGAAGTTGATAGATAAAACAAAGATAAGACAAAGGTAAGACAAAACCAGATAAGACAAAGAAGGACATCCTTCTTGAACCTCATCAGTTAAGCAAAATTCAGCCACAACCATGGCTCTATAGGGATTTGGGGTGAGGAAGCTCCCCTCAGGTTGGGATACTCAGTATCAGTTCTTACCAGTGGATCTGAAAAGTAAAAAAAAAGTCTGTGGATGGGCTTTGAGGGATAATAAGGACATAGCCACAAACTGAAGTGGTTCAGAATGTGACTCCCAATGAAATCCACTCATCACCCCCCTTTATCTTTTGAAATCCATATCTGGAATAGAATTGGGGAAGGGGAATGGGGCTAGCCTGTGTCTCACAAAAGAAAATCTTTCAGTGCTTGGATCTGAGAAGACAACAGCAATAGTAATGAGAAGACAGGGCTGCTTTCATTCAGCTTCCACAATGAGGAAAGAAAGAATAAAAAGTTCAAGTGTCTGACTCCTTTTTCTTTATTTATCTGGGACTCATTCAAATAGAGAAGAAGGGTGTCTTCATCCTTATTGATGATTACTGATTGATTACTGAGCTATAAACAACTACTCTGGGAGCATCTTACGGTAAAGATTTATGTCTTACTTCATGGTGTATTCCCTGTTTCCTCTCCCTATCTCTAGAAAAAATATTCTGTATATATCAGAAACATATATTGATTGCTTATCAGATGATTTGGAATCCCAGGAGAGGCACAGATATTTGGGGAATATAGGGACAAAAATAGGAATGCTTTAATGTCTTGCTGGAACTGGTAATATCATTTTTGTTTACCAGAAACTGGGGCACAGAAGGTTAAAACATTTTACAAAGCCAAGTGACCCAGCATTCCAGTGGGAGAGAACTAAGAAGGGAATGGAATGGAAACCCTCTTTTTCTTCCCCTATCAAGGAGCCTCATTCAGTAGCAGGAACAACCTGGTGAGATGGGAACTGGCAGCCAATTTTTATGTTTGATTTGGCAGCTGACATCAGGGAATAAGAGAATTGATAGAAAGCAAAGACTAAATCTATCT